>NC_091120.1:38960707-39260707 GCF_040183065.1 Periplaneta americana | reverse complement strand
CTTCTTTTATGCCGAGGATTGCTGCTGAGAGATTCTGCAACTGGACGAACGGAATCAGTCCCAAGGACCAGATTGCAGCCATCATTATTTCGCATTTCATAGTAGTTATCGGTAAGTTCAATTACTCCTAATAGCTCATATAATTTCTTAAATTAACAATTTTTGTAAGAAAACTACATAAGTAATGTGGAAGTCTACTCTTCAAAACAGTGGTCTAATTTAGCTGTTACATTCTTCTGTCATAATGGGACAAATGCCGTATTATAATTCCAAATAAAATAACGTAATTAATTTATGCAGCTATCCTATGTATTTTCAAAAGTTATTCATTTAAATTTCTTATAGTAGACTACATGCACAATAATTATTGCAGAGGACAGTGGTGTACCTTATTAAACTTTAGAATAATTGTTTCTACAGAAGCTGTTCATATGGATAATCTCTCAGGATTTAAGCGATATTATTTAAAAAAAACACAAGTTCAAATTTCAAGCACTGCTTTGGATTTGTAATATTGAAACTGTAAGCTAAGATTCACAAATGCTATTGTGTTTAATTTTTAGATTATTACCAACAAAAAGACCAATAGTCTTCTAAATTGTCAACACGAAGATGGATGTTTCCTTTACATTTGGGCTGCAAGTTCAGAAATTATTGTACGAGTAGTTCTTTAATTCTGAAAACTCAATTTGTTTCGTGTGGAAATACGAGTTTTATGACCAATTGATACTAATTATGTTATTAAATTCTAAATCACTCCAGAAGTTACAGGAGTACTAATATTTAACGAACAAATATTTCGAAGCGTGATAAAATGTAACCTAATTGCGCTCCATATTCAATCTCAACAAATCGATTAATTTCAGTTAACAAAAGAATTCATATTCTAAATTTTCTTAGAATTTTTTATTAATTTGTTAGCTCCACATGTCGCAGTATTGTGAACGAAGTCACTTCACGTTACGAATTACGTCGACAAATTCTCGAATCTGAAGTCAGCAATACGAGTAGCCATATCCATCAGCTACTGTAGTTGTCTCGAAGTGTATGCATTAACTTCCCAAGCTTTTAACTTGAATTAAAAAAAATGTTGAATCCTTTTTAAGAGACTGAAATAAATTTGAAGGTCGTTACAAGGTAAGAGCATTATTCCGATGTGCACAAAATATTTGTTGAGCGAGAAAACTATTTTCAATTCGTTGAAGTAATTACAAAATTAATGAATTTTCGTGTTTTCTTAAATGGATAAGTCAATAGATAAATTTCATTTACAGCAAAATACATTACACCTCGTAGGACCAGTTTATTGGTACATTGGTAAAGAGAAACCAGTTTTATGTATATCAATTGTAGACTACATTAAATATGTGCCCAAAAAAGTTTTTCCTCTGCTAAGAAATTTATAATCACAGTTTTACATTAAAATATAGAGAACTCGTTTAACTGAAAGTTAACAGAATTTCAGGTGCCGATATTATATTTGAAATTAATTTAACAAGATTGAATTAAGGCAACTATAAATTAATTAATGTAATTTTCGTTATCGTCTACATTTGATAATAGACTGTACTTGTAATCCTAAAAGCGTTGTCTGTGGGCAGCCGTTAAGATAATGTAAAATGAGAATGAATGAATCGATAAATGAAGAATAAAATAAAAACAATAAAATTGGTATATTCTAAATATCTTAGAACACATACTAGGTATCATTGCATAAAGTCATCTTAACTGATAGTACAATATAAGCCAGACTGCGAATACAAGAGTTGATCAGCAAGAGAACTGTGTTACTAACCATAAAAGCAGGGGTGTGACGTCTCGAATCATTTTAGAGCTCTTATTGTGATAAAAAATCGATTACTAAGAATGCATAATTCTGAATTATGCTTAATCCATTCGTAATCACAAAACTTCTAAGAGTCGAGTGCTGTAAACATAAATTTGCTTTTTTGACTTTAGTACAGATAACTGATGAGCTGAATTTCATTAGCGTTTGCTGTAAATTGCGTCCCAGGACGAAGCTTACGTAAATTACCTCCCGTTTACATTAGCTCAAACATGAACTTATTATGTCATTGCTTCAAATTTTTTCCTTCACTCAGTTTGTTTTGTTAATATGCTGAATTCTAAAATATGTTCATTGTTACTTCATATTGCAGGCAAGTTGTATGACTGAGCAGACAGTCTGCAGCCTTAACAAGAGGATGTTCCTGGAAGATCTATTCAGAGCCACAATGATGTGAACGAAGTTAAGTATCAGACGAGAGATTTTCTTTTGCATTGTAGGTGTATAAAATATTCACATTCCAGTAGTATTGAGATATACTGCATTGTAATTTTCGTACCAAAAAAATCCCATTATCAGGGTCGTGTTGCCCAATACGTGAATTTTTTCCATTTTGGTTCGGTCCGGTATGTCTGGCTGGACGAAAATTTCGATCAAATAGAACAGATCTAGGCAGATACAATCCCGATTGTGAAATGTCATAGAATATAATAATAGTAACATGCAGTTGGGAAGCGAAAATTCATTGGGCGAGTCATGAATTCTTAAATTATAATAATTATGTGAACGAAATACTTAACAGTTTCCTGAGTAGTAGGCCAACACAATTTTGTGAGAATACGTCGAGCGTTAAGCAGTTTTGATTGTGTAGTTCAATCTACATAAACATCGAAAACTTCATTAATACAATATGACGGTAAACATGACTTCTTAAGATAATTTAAGCGTGTCAAAATGTGTTCTAAGATAACGTTTAAATAAAATTGTTTAAACATTCTTCTGCTAAACCTGAAGAAACAATTGAATTATTACACACTAAAACGGTTCATAATAATGTTGTTAAAATGTTCAGTTTGTACATGCATTCTGCGAATTTCATATCGTGTTTTTCATAAACTGTGAATAATTAATTTTCCAATGTTCTCCCGGAAAATATTTTTCAAGCCTAATCGCTGTAAAATTATAAATTGATTCCAAATTATTATTATTATTATTATTATTATTATTATTAATTTAAAATTCTACATCGTTCTAATACAGTGAATTTTATAACGTTCAGACAATAAACAAAATGAGAAAGTTTTATCAAGTCTCCTTCGTCATTGACATATTATGTAACTGTGCTTTCCGATGTCGTTAATGAAAACTCGGAAGTGTTCAGTTCTTTGTGTTACGTTCTTCTGCAGTTTCATTTCAACTATTATATTACATAATGTTACATTAGCAATGACGCTTTAAGATGTGGAACAAGTCAAAATGTTACAAGATTAAATTTTTTTTACAATTTCAATTTTTTACAGCAATTTTTACAATTCCTTGAGCACTGTCATTTTCTTAAAGAAATTCGTAATTCAACCTAGTCTAACAGTCAGAATTTTTCACAATTTGTATGTGAGAAACGTAGATAATAACGAGTTTATTCCGAGATTTATCTCAACTGGAAATTTAAACATTTACCTATAACAATGAATTAGTTATGTGGTAAAGCCTGAATTTGTTTTACTGTTTCTTCATAAATATTCAGAAATAATTTTGAAACAAATTTGTATCTTCCCATGTAAAGTAAATTTGATTGATTTGCTCGCAATTTTGACACGGAACAAAAATACTTTGTCGTACGTACTAATTAGTGTAAGAATTGTATGAAGTACTATATAGATTTTACTATGAGGTACGTGTTATTAAATAGATCCTAGATTAGTACTATTGCATTGATAACTGTGTGCTTCAATATGATTTTTATTTTTCAGTATTTCACAACTCTAGTGTTTTTCGATCTTAGAATATAAAGACGAGTTCATGCTCATCATTCATAGTATTCTGCCAAATTGCAAACCCAGCATTCTCCAGGCTTTCCTATTTTCTGCCTTCCTTTTTGTCTCCTTATACGATCCACATATTTTAATATCGTCTATCATCTGATATTTTCTTCTGCCCCGAACTCTTCTCCTTTCCACCATTCCTTCAAGTGCATCCTTCACAAGGCAGTGTCGAGTTCATACTAATAATGCTTATTCTATAAAGGTGACGAGCAACATTTCTCTTCTCTCAAACTGTTATATAGGTCTAATTAAGTTTCAAGGGTTTTGTGAGAAAGTATTGATTTTTACGTTTTATGTTTAATTTCTGTCAGTTTCCTCTTGTAATACCTGTTCTTAATATGTACCAAGTATATAACTGATAATTTATGTATGATAATATATTATATTTGACATAATAATATACTATGTTTATGTAGCTATACTACCCTACTCCAATGCTTGTAGAAAATGTATTTTAATGTATTAACTTGAAAGTGTCCATTATTATTTTTAATTGATTACACAGACAAGTAGTTGCAATGTTTTTTTGGTCTTGGAAGGAAAAATACATTATTTATGCATTGTAAATTACATTCAACTTCTTTTCTCATTTTCTGTAAAATTTCAATTTTGTGGTTGTTTTATTTTGCAGGATCTGGAGAATTTCTTTTATCACTTGATATCTTAATTTATTCCACGCTGTACTCTTTCAGGTGCCCACGATCGACTAATTTAAAGGAATTCCATTTGAATGTGTATGCTTCTGTTAGTCTTAATGGAGTGGTGGGAACATAAATCTCATGTTTACGAAAAAAAAAAATAAAATAAATTCAGTGCTTGTTTCTGTACTTTCAGTTGTACTAAATGAAATATTGCGGTAATGCACATAAAGTTACGTACCGCCTGTATTGTCAACTTTTCTTACGAAATTCACGCAGTGTTATATTCGTGAACTAGTAATATGCGGATTAAGAGTGCAATATAAATTCTAAATATAAGTTGAAATTGTTTAGAAAAGGAAATATTTTATTCATGTAACTAAAAAATTACTGAATTAAAATTTGAATGTAAAGTTATTCACATGCGAAAATCGTCATGTACTATTGCTCAGAATGCACATGCCAAATTTTGACTCAAAATTAGAATGTGGTTTCCCAAGAATAGTTCGATGCCAATGTTGAAAATTACAGATATTACTTTATCTATCGAGTCTTCTGTGAAACTTTTACCCTTCTTTAAAAAATCGTAGAAATAGAAAGTGAAGTGCGAAGTGCGAATTGTGTAGTGAAGTGAATGCGATACGAAATGAAATATTGAAGAAAATGCGAAGCAAATTAATAGTGAAGAGGAAAATGGAGAAAAGCAAGAAGAAAGAAAAAAATAGAGAAAACTCAAGAATAGAAATGAAGAAAATTGATTTGGAAGAAATACTTTGAAAGGGAATGACATGAAAATTATCTAGGAAGATGAAGAAAAGGAAATTAGTGACGGAACGTAATCTAGAGTGTGAAGATGGGTACAAGGATTCCTTTCAAATAAATCGCGGACGTTTGTGTATAGTTGCCTGGGAAGTTACATTCACATACGGAACTGAACTAAGCTTCGAAGTTCCTTTACGCAAACATAATTCTAATTAAAATAACTTCATGAAAAAATTGACTCTTCCACATAGATGCTGTAACTGTATTGATGTCGGGAGACATCCTGGACAAGACAGTTTCGCGAAAAGAATTGAGAAGTATGTTCCCAATTAAAACAGTAAAATGTGGCACAAGTTTAAATTAAAAATTACTGACATTTCAATATGTAACATTTCTTTTACTATTCTTTACAGACAATTTATTGCTTTCAGAAGGAAAAATGGCGATCTCCAAGTTTCTTGTGGACTCGTTGGGGATCCTTGAATGCCAAAATATGATTCATTGTCTTTTTCTTACAGTTTTAGGATTAAGTTGTTGAGAGAGATGATATTAATATAGGGAGGCAGTGGCTCCATTTCTTACAGAATGACAAAAAATTTTCTCGTTCGTCAAAATTGTTGTAACAAAGGAATATTGTTTGCATTTCCTAAACATTTCCCTCTTAATTTCTTGTCTCCATATTCATGGCTTAATGTTTTGCATGCATGTATTTATGTATTGATACTATTTTTTTTACTTTTCTAATTTATTTTATGCAAGTGTGATTAATTTGCTCTAAATTAATATTACGTCAGTCTTGACGTCTCTAATTATGCTGTTATTGTTGTTGTTGTTATTATTATTATTATTATTACTACTATTAATATTATTTCTTTCTTTTAGTTTTATTATGTAATCATCCCACTGTACGATTGTTTTCAGGGTAGAGTAGATTTAATATAAAGTTTACTTCTAATAGTCTACAAGTATTTATCCTTTATCTTGTAATGTTACTAGGTGACGAACGTGATTGATAAAATTTTCTCACTGAAATGTCGCGTTCTTTTCTACAGCAACAAAATTTTTTTTTTTTTTTTATTATGCATGGTGTAGAAATCTTGCCAATATCTTACATACTGTTTATCTTAACAAAACTTGTTCCGAACTACTTACCCGTTCACTCCCACAATCTGAAACCGACGAGCGTTTTCGTACATTGTGTAGAAATTGGTATCAAAGTGAAGCAATATATTTATAAACACTTGAAATTTCTCTACCAGTAATTTTTCTTATTTGCTCATAAACCTCTATACTGAACGGATCTCAGTTATGTTTGATTTCTGTAAGAGACTATTCTTATAGATTTAACACAAATGTACTTCGTTATTTCTTCTCACTTAGAATTTAATCTTGATTACAGGTAACATGGCTCGTCCTGGTTGCGACAAGTTACTTGCTTGATGTTTTTTTTGGGGGTTTTCCCTCAACCCATTAATCGCAAATGCTGGGTAATTTTCGACGCTGGACCCTGGACTCATTTCGCCAGCATTATTACCTTCATCTGACTCTGACGATAAATCAATACAGTAATTGAAACAACGTTATAAAATAACCAATTAAAAAAACATGGCTCCTGGAGCAGAATGCAAATTTTTCAGTGCGATGAAAGTGTTTGTGAATTGTACATCGCTTCTGTGTGAAGATTAAATCCATATAATGTGAATTGAATGTATGCAGACAGATTTAATATATTACTTTCTTTACCTATTTGTGAATATACTGCGCAAATATGTTTTTCTCAATATTTTATATTCCTCTTACCTGAAATCACATGAGAATCCCATATTTTCCCGAGAATATAGAGTGAATACTTGATAAATTCTAAACATTTAAGTGATGGTGTAAGTGATAAGTGTAGGCAGATTACTGATAGGCCTGCAATAAAAACAAAGTGATCTTAAACATAATCCTTACTCACCAGAAATTTCACTTGAACACTTCTGTCGTAATGTAGTTAAAAAATTGAGCGAAACTCTTACAGATGAAGTGGAGACACGTAATACAATAACTGAAATCGTTGAAGACATTATGGAAAGTGTTGTTACAGAAAACCACATTCATTTTCTTGTAAGGAGCCAAATTTAAACTCGTAATAGATGAAGATAGGTAAGCCTATTTTAAATACTCGAAATTAACACTGTTGTATAGGTATTGTAAATTGAAAATTCTGTAATGGAGGAAATAATTGAAAGTTTAACATGCAGTGAAAGACGAGGATCTTTTCTTACAATAAATATAACAGCTGAGCAGCAAACCTACAGACAATATCAAGTAGCTGAATTGAACGAGAGCCTGCACTTCATTTGCCGAATATGTTTATCACAGGTCCACGCCTGTGGAGTAACGGTTAGCACGTTTAGCCGCGAAACCAGGTGGCCCGGGTTCGATTCCCGGTTGGTGCAAGTTACCTGGTTGAGGTTTTTTCCGGGGCTTTCCCTCAACCCAATATGAGCAAATGCTGGGTAACTTACGGTGTTGGACCCCGGACTCATTTCACCGGCATTATCACCTTCATCTCATTCAGACGCTAAATAACCTAAGCTGTTGATAAAGCGTCGTAAAATAACCTACTAAAATAAAATGTTTATCACGCAGTAGGAGGTAAGTTACCTATAACTCCACTCTTCATGCAGAGCGAAGTATTCGAGCTTTATGTTGTAAGTTCACTTCTATTTTGAACACACTGTATATCCCAAAATATATCTAATTTACAATTGGGATTGTTTGAACGAACTTTACAATCTACATTATTCTCTCAATACAAGACTTACAAAACTCCTAAAAATTCCATAATTTGTACAATTTTTCTAGATCATAATTGATTTAATTTATTTAACTAGCTAGCTAGTGAGTACAAATTAAATTTATAAAATAATGTTCCTAGCCACTACAGTAAGAGCCAGGCTGGTGTACGTTATAGTCTTAGCCAGTAATATAACATAAAATGTACAAGGACAGTTTACTAAATTCAGTAAGTAACTTAATTAAAACCAATAAATAACACAAGAGAAAAAAAGACAAAGAGAAAAAAACACATTTAATATAAATTCACAATGAGACAAGCCAGTGATATTCAATAAAAACATGAATATAGTCGACAGAAATAAAAGGTAAAAAAAATGAATTTGTTAATAACTTATATGTCATGAATAATTTTATAAATTTCTTTTTTAAAAGCTTCAATTTTAAAATATTTCAAATTTAGAAAATGTTTTGTAATTTTATTATAAAGTCTTTGGCCGAAACTAGCACCATGTTTAAAATCTGTACTTGTATGACATTTAGGCTCAATTAATGGGAAAGTAGACTTTTGTCTTCGAGTAAGATATTCATGTCCATTATATTTATGTTTTGATTTCTATGGTAGTAGACCTAAGTTAGTAAACTATATCTATAAATTTCTTCAATAGCTAACACTTTAAAATCTGTATAAATTAAATTTGTTGGGTAATCCATATTTTTGGTCAGACAATTTTTTTTGCATCATGCTGGTTTTTCATGAACATTTTTTCATAATAAGTTTTTGCAATTTTGATAAGAGTAGTTAAAATATATCTATAACTTTTGTACCTGGTTGGGTTTTTCCGAGGTTTCCCCCACCGAAAAGGCAAATGCCGGGTTATATTTTGGCGAATCCTCGGACCTCATCTCATCTCACTACATCTCGCCAAAATGTAAAAAAATGTAAAAAAATTGTAAAAATTGTAGAAAATTACTAAATTGTAAAACTATAAAAATTTGTAAAAATTGTAATTGTAATATTGTAAAATGTTGACATGTTCCACATCTTAAAGCTTCATTGCTCATGTAAGATCTATGGAATAAAATGAATGAATGAGTATTTAATTAATAATGTACTATTAAATGGCTGCTTTCTAACCTTATTCGCTAATTTATCACTTTTACGAAAACATGGTTTTATTTTTTTAATTTATTGGAAATTTTTTGTGTGGACTGTAATTTATGTTTATTGATATGACAATTTAATTGTTCATGAAACATATTAAAAGCTAAATCAGCATCTCGACATGTGCAAAAATTTTCCCAGTTTTGTTTGTTCATGTCAGACTGTAAAGTGTAAAAGTCAATATGAAATTTTAAGTGAGTATCTCTTTAGTTTGTGAGTTATTATGTTGTATTTTAAATGTACTTAAAATTCCGAACTCAAGAAAATGGTCAGCAATTGAACTGCAATAGACACCAGTTTTAAGTTTCCAATTATTTTTGGATTTGAAAAATATATGATCACGACTCGACACAGATACTGGTGGCTGATTTTAAATAATGTAAAAAATCTATGTTCAAGCAAAATATCTATATATCAATTGCAAAATTTATCCAAATTATCTAAAATTTGTATATTTATGTCTCCAATTGTTACATGATTATCGCGTTTATTAATATGCAGAATATGTTCAAGGTTCACTAAAAATCTGTTTTATCTTTAAAGCTTGGAGATCTGTAAATTGCAGTTAATGCTATATTACTATTGTATTTGAATTTAAAATGTATAGTGTTTGATTGTTCTAAATCTATATCAGCAGCTGTTACTTGAATATTATTTTTTGTAGTAAACAATAAGACCATCGCATTTGTTATACCTATTTACTTTTATATATTTATCATATCCTGTTGTCATAACCTGCTTCACAGTTATTCCAAGTTTCAGTTAAAACTATGTCAAACTCATATTCAAACCATTGTAGTAGAACACAGAATTCGGAGAAATTCTTATTTTAACTTTTGATGTTCATATGTACTGATAATTCTCTCATAAACGTCTTAATTGCTGTACTAGAATTGCAAATACAGCAATATCAAAATATTCAAGTTTAACGTGCCTGGAATTGCTCCAATATTGTACCATTGTTCTTTCATATAACACATAATATACTCTGTCCCCGTGGTTATGTCGCAGGGTCGTCGAAACGGGGGAAATCATGTGTAAAATTTGATTGTTGCGTTCCATGCAGCTAGAACCTGAGTCAAAACTTAATTCTATATTACTTCGCATGAAAACAATACCGAATCTTGTCCCTTCAGTGTTGAATTCATGTCTCTTTCCCTAGGGGGTGGGGGGATGGAGCCAGAAGGAAAAAAAAAAGTAATTCAGATCTCAGACCTACGTAACAGAGAAATTTACGTAAAAGGAAGCGTACAAAGAATGTGGTCGATTAAAGAAATAGAGCTTCCATTTGTTTTTTATTAAATAGGCCTCATACTAAATGATAACATTGTTACGTAAAATATGGTAAAAATGAATTCTCCGTGTGAGCCAAATTATTCCATAAAGCTGATAAGTATTCTTTTTACATAAAAGGCCTAAATTTAGTAGCCTAAAAGTTGGTCTAATAATTACACACCGATTAAAATATATGAATGTGTATTCCAATAGTTTTCTAAAGTTTTTAAACACTCTTATCAATACTCCACTTGTTTTTTCAAGAGCTGGAGAGAATTTTTCTCAGTTCCATTACTCTTTCATCGTATTTTTAATGCCTTTCACACTTTACGAGATCTACAACTTCGAGTACGGTCGGAATACAACCATTATTATAATTTAGTTTCCCATTCATTGACTTCCTACTAACAGATCTAGACGAAGGTAACTCAGAATGAATTACCGGTTCACAAATGTCACTTTCTCTTAAAGCCAATTTAGAATTTTTTTTATATAAAATGCAATGGATTCACTTACCATTGATTGATCAATATGACTTTTGTTTTAAGAAAAGTAAACAATACCTGTTGTTTTGTCATCGTACATTGAAATATTAGGCCTAATTTATATTTAATGTAGGACCTATACCAATGCCGTAACTATTTTAGTAAACAAAATTACTATATTTGATAAACAAAATTAACACTGAAAACTACGCCAATAAAAACAGCATATCTGACTTCTTCACTGTAATAATTAACACTGAAAATTCAGACGGTTTAAATTTCAACCAATCAAAATCGGCCAAGGAAACCACAAAGTACTTGAAAATTTACATAACAAAATTTATTTCAGTTACTGAAAAGTGGTATCAATTTGAAATATATTACAGTATAATAATCATATTTGTTAAAAGAAGTGTGAAATCTCCGTTGGAGGGACATCATCCAATCCGGGTGAAGTAGGAAATTCCCGCACGGGGCAATCCTTTGAATTCATCACTGTGTCCTGTTCTTCCGTAACCCTACGAAGATTATTATCTCTCCTATACTTGCCTTTGGCGTACCATGTAAACATATGGTAGGGCCTACTTAATGTACTCAACTCCACTTGGACAATGAACAGTGAAATTTGCCACTGAGCTGCTGCATGGCGGACATAAGCAGCAGCACCAAGACGGCTGGGTAATCTATATTTCATTGTTATCAAAATAAATGTTTGTTTACCTCCTCATCGTTCACGCTTGGAATAATGGGTCTAAACATCAACAAGCGTATTATAAAAATGCATTAACCTACTTTTTAAAATACAGTGTGTGTGTCCATAGTTACTGAAACTAATATCCGTATTAACAGACTGTACGAAACTCATGTGCAATTTGGTGACATACAATCAAGTTACCACAGTATAGGCTTTGATATAGGCCTATTGTGAATGTACTCGCAATACAACTATGATAACTAAGTTGTTGTTTCGTCAACAAGATAGGTCCAGACCTCACAAATGACACCAAGAAAGCACCACTCATGAGGCAACTAGGCCTGGAGATTATGGGGTAGGATGGCCAGCAGTTACTATCCCCCCTCATTGCATCCATACGTATTACAATATGTAATTACACCAATCAGACTTCAAATGTATTATTCAGACAATTGTTCTTCCTCTGACACATCGTCAAGTGAAATGTGCTGCCTGATAATAGTTGTACTGCACATATCAGCCAGGACCTCAATCAGAGGTAAGTATAACTATATCATTATAAAATTTTAGTTTCCTGAAAATAATAAAATACCAAATCGTAAATCTAGTATTACAAGTGTACCGTAACATTGTGGTCTATTCAACATATCTTCGTATAAAAGGCTTAATGCAGCGGTATGGTGTACCCGTGGCTGCTGGCGGGTATGCTCTCTACCTCTTCCTGTTGCACGACGGGACATATCACGTTGCTCCGCTTACCCTTTACCCATTTCAGCGAGTGCTGACGACCACTGGCTGAAGTGAGAAGAGACAATAGGCGTACCAGACGTAAATGTGTGGAGTTGAGTTCTCTTCCAACATTACTTTGTTTTCAGTTTCGGTATCTACCTACTATTATAGACTACAATTTCGAATGGTACATCAATAGGCCTATGTGTTGCAATTTCTTAACTTT
The DNA here is from genome assembly GCF_040183065.1 of Periplaneta americana. Taxonomy (NCBI): domain Eukaryota; kingdom Metazoa; phylum Arthropoda; class Insecta; order Blattodea; family Blattidae; genus Periplaneta; species Periplaneta americana. The sequence goes on along the minus strand of NC_091120.1, from coordinate 39,248,124 downwards.
TACTTACACAGATGATGATAATGAAATTAATAATAATAATAATAATAATAATAATAATAATAATAATAATAATTTTATGAGTCCTCTCCCTTATTCTCCCACCCAGAGAAGTCCTGCATTTGATCTTTGTCATCTTGCATCCTCAGGAGAAGGATCTTTCCTGTTCCAGGTGTTTGATTACTCATTTTTCTTGTGCAGCAGCTTCTACCTCGTTTATCAACGGAGAAATCTCATTAGCATCCCGTCTAATTTTCCCACTTCATCTACTTCAACGTCCCTTGTTCCTCGATCAGTATGCTTTAGCTTATGAAGCCGTATCGCCTCCCTCGGTAACTTATGAGCCTACTTATCACAGATACGTCAGTTTACAGCTGAGATCTCCCGTGCAAAATTCCAACATTCTCATTATGTAGTTCACAAAAGCTATACTTTCCCAAGTCCATCCTATTATTGGTGGTGGGGCGGGTGAGATTCTTTGTGATTTTTTGAAGAGTCAAAGTAAAAATATGTTTAACTTCATTGACGAACCAGTATATTTCTATGTTGAGACATCATAACTCCTCGTCACATGCCTATAATAAATGCATTGTTTGTTACGTCTTACAAAGTAACGTGGTATAGTGAAACTGTAAGCGGAAATCAAATTCAAAGGAAAAAATTGCAAAATTGTATAATAAAACACTAAAATATCGCGTTATATTGTGTGTGGTGTTTCCTGACATCGATTCTTCTTTTAATGCAATTGAGGTAAGTAATAGAAGGTAATTAAGTACTTAGGTAGTATCGGTTTTTGTATTTTATTTCAATTACATCATGAAAATTTGTTCATATCAATTTATTAATTGTACATTTGAAGTAGACATGGCTTGAACCTGGAGCACTGCACCTAGAACACTGAAAGAGAAGTTAGTTGCTTAACTACATGAGCTACGACAACACATCGGCTACTTCCTTCTCCAGTCGTACATGAGGTGTGCTGTTGAGTTACTACCTAATTATAGCGTGTGGCAAAAAAAAAATGAGGAAATTTCGACATTCGTACTGTATCGCCATTGTTAACCGAGAGCTCTAACGTTGTCGCGGGTTGAATCCTGGCGTTGACTTAATTTTTTTGGGGGGGGGGGAAGCAAAAATTAAAGTTTAAGCGTGTGTGTGTGTGTTTTGTTAAAGGGTCCCTCGCCATGGCGCCGTGGTCTAAGGCATCCTGCCCAGGACTCGCGTTACCGAATGCGCGCTGGTTCGAGTCAACATGGGGGAAGAAATTTCCTCATTAAATTTCGGCCAGTGTATGGGACCGGTGCCCACCCAGCCATCTTGTTGCACTTGGGGAGCTACGATAGGCAGCGAAAATCCGGTTTGGCAAACCAGCTATAACGGTTGGGGGATCACCGTGCTAACCACACGATACCCCCTTTCTGGTTGGATGATCGTTCACCTCTGCCCCGGCATGTGGACGTGAGGCCAGCATCCGGTCGGTCTTGGCCCTTCATGGGCTGTAGCGGCACGGATTTATTTGTTTAATTTTTTCATAAACAAACAAAAAATAACTTCATATAGCGTAGACGTAGAGGGAAATGAAATTAAAAACAAAAAATTGCAAAATTCTACAATAATACAGCATAAAATGTGGTTTAATTATGATGATACATTTTACACATTGCAGTTATTAATTTTTTATGTAACGCACATATCTATATTCACAATATCAAATTCACTAATTTCAGTTTAATTACGTGAGGGAAAACCCTTTGGTAACAATTCACTAATTGTATATTTACTGTAGAGATATCTCGAACCTGGAACGCTGCACCTAGAAACCTGAAAGAGAAAGCAGTCATCTAACTACATGAGCTACGACAGCACATCGGCCAGCTGCTTTTTCATTGCTACATGAGGTGTAATGTTGAGTTGTTACCTGCGTACAACGTGAGGTAGGATATGAGGAAATTTTCGATCCTCTACTGCCATCACCTTCCTTAGCCGTGGGCGCTAAGGCTTGGCTTGTTTGTTCGCTTTGTTCTCATTGTCACGAGATCGAGTCCTCTGATAGATTTACGTTTTATGTTCAATTTTTATTTCGTAATAAAAAAATTCTGATTACACATTGACCGTCTCGTAAGATATGTGCAAAATTTGGAGTGGGTACCGACATCACGTATCTTAGCCGAGATCGCTAAGGTGTGGATGGTTTCTTCTGTTTCCTCTCGTCACGGGATCGAATCCTTCCGTTGGTTTAAATCCTACTACGTTTTTTTTTTGATAAGAAAGAAAATTACACATTGAGCGTATCGTAAGATATGGGCATAATTTGGAGCGGTGGCCGATATCGCCTTCCTTAGCCGAGATCGCTAAGGCGTGGCTGGTTTCTTCACTTCCTTCTCGTTATCACGGGATCGAATCCTCAGGTTGGTTTACGTCCCAATCAACACTTTTTTTTAATGAAAGAAAAATTACACATTGCGCGTCCCGTAAGATATGGGCTAAATTTGGAGGGTTGACCGGCATCAGTTCTGTTAGCCGAGAACGCTAAGGCATGGTTGAAACACCTAGCTCTCGTGTACACGTTCTCGGGTTCGATACTCCCCAGAAATTAACATAAAGTAGACTTTTTATATATACATATATACACACAGAAAGTATATGTGTATATATAATATTTTGTATATAGTATAATATATATACATTAATATATATACTACAGCATATATTCTATAGGATATACAGTATACTACACATAGAACGTATAACAAGCGTTCTGTGTTGTATACGTTCTGTATTGTATACGTTCTGTATAGTATACGTTCTGTATTGTATACGTTCTGTATATTATACGTTCTGTATTGTATACGTTCTGTATATTATACGTTCTGTATTGTATACGTTCAGTATATTATACGTTCTGTATTGTATACGTTCAGTATATTATACGTTCTGTATATTATACGTTCAGTATAGTATACGTTCAGTATAGTATACGTTCTGTATTGTATACGTTCTATATTGTATACGTTCAGTATATTATACGTTCTGTATTGTATACGTTCAGTATATTATACGTTCTGTATAGTATACGTTCTGTATATTATACGTTCTGTATTGTATACGTTCTGTATTGTATACGTTCTGTATATTATACGTTCAGTATATTATACGTTCTGTATTGTATACGTTCAGTATATTATACGTTCTGTATTGTATACGTTCAGTATATTATACGTTCAGTATATTATACGTTCTGTATTGTATACGTTCAGTATATTATACGTTCAGTATATTATACGTTCTGTATTGTATACGTTCAGTATATTATACGTTCTGTATTGTATACGTTCAGTATATTATACGTTCAGTATAGTATACGTTCAGTATATTATACGTTCTGTATTGTATACGTTCAGTATATTATACGTTCTGTATTGTATACGTTCAGTATATTATACGTTCTGTATTGTATACGTTCAGTATATTATACGTTCAGTATTGTATACGTTCAGTATAGTATACGTTCTGTATGTTATACGTTCTGTATAGTATACGTTCTGTATGTTATACGTTCTGTATAGTATACGTTCTGTATGTTATACGTTCTGTATATTATACGTTCTGTATGTTATACGTTCTGTATTGTATACGTTCAGTATGTTATACGTTCAGTATGTTATACGTTCTGTATTGTATACGTTCAGTATGTTATACGTTGTGTGTTGTATACGTTCAGTATGTTATACGTTGTGTGTTGTATACGTTCAGTATGTTATACGTTGTGTCTTGTATACGTTCAGTATGTTATACGTTGTGTGTTGTATACGTTCAGTATATTATACGTTCTGTATAGTATACGTTCTGTATAATATATAGAACGTATAAGGTATAGAACGTATAACGTACAGAACGTATACAATACAGAGCGTATACTATACTCATCGTATAATATACTGAACGTATAATATACAGAACGTATACTATACTGAACGTATACAATACTGAACGTATACTATACTGAACGTATACAATACTGAACGTATACTATACTGAACGTATACTATACTGAACGTATAATATACAGAACGTATACAATACTGAACGTATACTATACAGAACGTATACAATACTGAACGTATAATATACAGAACGTATACAATACTGAACGTATACTATACAGAACGTATACAATACTGAACGTATACTATACAGAACGTATACAATACTGAACGTATACTATACAGAACGTATACAATACTGAACGTATACTATACAGAACGTATACAATACTGAACGTATACTATACAGAACGTATACAATACTGAACGTATAATATACAGAACGTATACAATACTGAACGTGTAATATACAGAACGTATACTATACTGAACGTATACTATACAGAACGTATACTATACAGAACGTATACAATACTGAACGTATAATACACAGAACGTATACTATAATGAACGTATACTATACTGAACGTATACAATACTGAACGTATAATATACAGAACGTATACAATACTGAACGTATACTATACAGAACGTATACAATACTGAACGTATAATATACAGAACGTATACAATACTGAACGTATACTATACAGAACGTATACAATACTGAACGTATAATATACAGAACGTATACAATACTGAACGTATAATATACAGAACGTATACTATACAGAACGTATACAATACTGAACGTATAATACACAGAACGTATACTATACTGAACGTATAATACACTGAACGTATACTATACAGAACGTATACTATACTGAACGTATACTATAGAGAACGTATACTATACTGAACGTATACTATAGAGAACGTATATATACAGAACGTATACTATACTGAACGTATACTATAGAGAACGTATATATACAGAACGTATACTATACAGAACGTATACTATACAGAACGTATACTATACAGGACGTATACTATACAGAACGTATAATATACAGGACGTATACTATACTGAACGTATAATATACAGGACGTATACTATACTGAACGTATAATATACAGAACGTATACTATACAGAACGTATACTATACAGTACAGAACGTATACTATACAGAACGTATACAGTACAGAACGTATACTGTACAGAACGTATACAGTACAGAACGTATACTGTACAGAACGTATACAGTACAGAACGTATACTATACAGAACGTATACAGTACAGAACGTATACTATACAGAACGTATACAGTACAGAACGTATACTATACAGAACGTATACAGTACAGAACGTATACAGTACAGAACGTATACAGTACAGAACGTATACAGTACAGAACGTATACAGTACAGAACGTATACTATACAGAACGTATACAGTACAGAACGTATACTATACAGAACGTATACAGTACAGAACGTATACTATACAGAACGTATACAGTACAGAACGTATACTATACAAAACGTATACAATACAGAACGTATACTGTACGTTCTATATGTAGTATACTATATATGTTATAGAATATATACTGTAGTATATATGTACATAATACTATATACAAAATATTATATACACATATAGGCCTACTTCGTGTGTATATATATGTATGTAAATATATATAAAAAGTCTACTTTATGTCAGTTTCTGGGGAGTACCGAACCCGAGAAAGTGTACACGAGACCTAAATGTTTCAACCATGCCTTAACGTTCTCGCCTAACAAAACCGACGCCGGTCACCCCTTCAAATTTAGCTCATATCTTACGGGACGCGCAATGTGTAATTTTTCTTTCATTAAAAAAAGTATGGATTGGGATGTAAATCAAGCTGAGGATTCGATCCCGTAACAACGAAAATGAAGCAAAGAAACCAGCCACGCTTTAGCGATCTCGACTAAGGAAGACCATATCGGCCAGAGTTCCAAATTATAGCCATATCTTACGAGACGCTCAATGTGTAATTTTCTTTTTTATTAAAAAAAATTATGTAGTAGGATGTAAACCAACGGGAGGATTCGATCCCGTGACAACGAGAAGAAAGTGAAAAAGCTACCTACGCCTTAACAATCTAGACTAAGAAAGGCGATGTCGGTTACCGCTCCAAATTTTGCACATATCTTACGAGACGATCAATGTGTAATTTTACCTTTTATTACGAAAAAAAAATTGAACATAAAATGTAAACCTATCAAAGGATTCGATCCCGTGACAGTGAGAACAAAGCGAAGAAACAAGCCAAGCCTTAGCGCCCACGGCTAAGGAAGATGATGGCAGCGAAGGATCGAAAATTCCCTCATATCCTACCTCACGTTGTACGCAGGTAACAACTCAACATTACACCTCATGTAGCAATGAAAAAGCAGCTAGCCGATGTGCTGTCGTAGCTCATGTAGTTAGATGACTGCCTTCTCTTTCAGGTTCTTTCAGGTTTCTAGGTGCAGCGTTCCAGGTTCGAGATATCTTTACAGCAAATATACAATTAATGAATTGTTATCGAGGGGTTTTACCTCATGTAATTAAACTGAAATTAGTGAATTTGATATTGTGAAAATAGATATGTGGGTTACATAAAGAATTAATAACTGCAATGTATAAAATGTGTAATCATAATTAAACCACATTTTATGATGTATTATTGTAGAATTTTGCAATTTTTTGTTTTTCATTTCATTTCCGCCTACGTCTACGCTACATGAAGTTATTTTTTGTTTGTTTATGAAAAAATTAAACAAATAAATCCGTGCCGCAACAGCCCATGAAGGGCCAAGACCGACCGGATGCTGGCCTCACGTCCACATGCCAAGGCAGAGGTGGACGATCATCCAACCAGAAAGGGGGTATCGTGTGGTTAGCACGGTGATCCCCCAACCGTTATAGCTGGTTTGCCAAACCGGATTTTCGCTACCTATCGTAGCTCCCCAAGTGCAACAAGATGACTGGGTGGGCACCGGTCCCATACACTGGCCGAAATTTAATGAGGAATTTTCTTCCCCCATGAGGACTCGAACCAGCGCGCATTCCGAAATGCGAGTCCTGGGCAGGATGCCTTAGACCACGACGCCATGGCGAGGAACCCATTAAAAAGAAACATAAATGCTTAAACTTTAATTTTTGCTTCCCCCCCCCCCCAAAATTAAGTCAACGCCAGGATTAAACACGCGACAACGTTAGAGCTCTCGGTTAACAATGGCGATACAGTACGAATGTCGAAATTTCCTCATTTTTTTTTTTGCCACACGCTATAATTAGGTAGCAACTCAACAGGACACTTCATTTAGGAATGGAGAAGGAACTAGCCAATGTGTTATCGTAGCTTATGTAGTTAAGCAACTAACTTCTCTTTCAGTGTTCTAGGTACAGTATTCCAGGTTCAAGCCATGTCTACTTCAAATGTACAATTTATAAATTAATATGAACGAATTTTCATGACGTGATTGAAATAAAATACAAAAACCTATACCAGCCAAGTACTTAATTACCTTCCATTACTTACCTTAATTGTATTAGTTGAAGAATCGATATCAGGAAACGCCACACACAATATAACGCGATATTTTAGTGTTTTATTATACAGTACAATTTTGCAATTTTTTCCTTTGAATTTGATTTCCGCTTACGGCTTCGCTATACCACGTTACTTTGTAAGACGTAACAAACAATGCATTTATTATAGGCATGTGACGAGCAGTTACGATGTCTCAACATAGAAATATACTGGTTCGTCAATGAAGTTAAACATATTTCTACTTTGACTCTTCAAAAAATCACAAAGAATCTCACCCGCCCCTCCACCAATAATAGGATGGACTTGGGAAAGTATAGCTTTTGTGAACTACATAACGAGAATGTTGGAAGTTTTCACGGGAGATCTCAGCTGTAAACTGACGTATCTGTGATAAGTAGGCTCAAAAGTTACCGAGGGAGACGATACGGCTTCATAAGCTAAAGCATACAGATCGAGGAACAAGGGACGTTGAAGTAGATGAAGTGGGAAAATTAGACGGGATGCTAATGAGATTTCTCCGTTGATAAACGAGGTAGAAGCTGCTGCACAAGACAAATGAGTAATCAAACTCCTGGAACAGGAAAGATCCTTCTCCTGAGGATGCAAGATGACAAAGATCAAATGCAGGACTTCTCTGGGCGGGAGAACAAGGGAGAGGACTCATAAAATTATATTATTATTATTATTATTATTATTATTATTATTATTATTATTATTATTATTATTATTATATCTGTGTAAGTAAAAGTTAAGAAATTGCAACACATAGGCCTAATGATGTCCCATTCGAAATTGTAGTCTATAATAGTAGGTAGATACCGAAACTGAAAACAAAGTAATGTTGGAAGAGAACTCAACTCCACACATTGACGTCTGGTACGCCTATTGTCTCTTCTCTCTTCAGCCAGTGGTCGTCAGCACTCGCTGAAATGGGTAAAGGGTAAGCGGAGCAACGTGATATGTCCCGTCGTGCAGCAGGAAGAGGTAGAGAGCATACCCGCCAGCAGCCACGGGTACAACATACCGCTGTATTAAGCCTTTTATACGAAGATACGTTGAATAGACCACAATGTTACTGTACACTTGTAATACTAGATTTACGATCTGGTTTTGTATTATTTTCAGGAAACTAAAATTTTACAATGATATAGTTATACTTACCTCTGATTGAGGTCCTGGCTGATATGTGCAGTACAACTATTATCAGGCAGCACTTTTCACTTGACGATGTGTCAGAGGAAGAACAATTGTTTGAATAATACATTTGAAGTCTGATTGGTGTAATTACATATTGTAATACGTATGGATGCAATGAGGGGGGATAGTAACTGCTGGCCACCCTACCCCATAATCTCCAGGCCTAGTTGCCTCATGAGTGGTGCTTTGCTGGTGTCATTTGTGAGGTCTGGACCTATCTTGTTGACTAAACAACAACTTAGTTATCATAGTTGTATTGCGAGTACATTCACAATAGGGCTATATCAAAGCCTATACTGTGGTAACTTGATTGTATGTCACCAAATTGCACATGAGTTTCGTACAGTCTGTTAATACGGATATTAGTTTCAGTAACTATGGACACACACACTGTATTTTAAAAAGTAGGTTAATGCATTTTTATAATACGCTTGTTGATGTTTAGACCCATTATTCCAAGCGTGAACGATGAGGAGGTAAACAAACATTTATTTTGATAACAATGAAATATAGATTACCCAGCCGTCTTGGTGCTGCTGCTTATGTCCGCCATGCAGCAGCTCAGTGGCAAATTTCACTGTTCATTGTCTAAGTGAAGTTGAGTACATTAAGTAGGCCCTACCATATGTTTACATGGTACGCCAAAGGCAAGTATAGGAGAGATAATAATCTTCGTTGGGTTACGGAAGAACAGGACACAGTGATGAATTCAAAGGATTGCCCCGTGCGGGAATTTCCTACTTCACCCGGATTGGATGATGTCCCTCCAACGGAGATTTCACACTTCTTTTAACAAATATGATTATTATACTGTATTATATTTCAAATTGATACCACTTTTCAGTAACTGAAATAAATTTTGTTATGTAAATTTTCAAGTACTTTGTAGTTTCCTTGGCCGATTTTGATTGGTTGAAATTTAAACCGTCTGAATTTTCAGTGTTAATTATTACAGTGAAGAAGTCAGATATGCTGTTTTTATTGGCGTAGTTTTCATTGTTAATTTTGTTTATCAAATATAGTAATTTTGTTTACTAAAATATTTACGGCATTGGTATAGGTCCTACATTAAATATAAATTAGGCCTAATATTTCAGTGTACGATGACAAAACAACAGGTATTGTTTACTTTTCTTAAAACAAAAGTCATATTGATCAATCAATGGTAAGTGAATCCATTGCATTTTATATAAAAAAATTCTAAATTGGCTTTAAGAGAAAGTGACATTTGTGAACCGGTAATTCATTCTGAGTTACGTTCGTCTAGATCTGTTGGTAGGAAGTCAATGAATGGGAAATTAAATTATAATATTGGTTGTATTCCGACCGTACTCGAAGTTGTAGATCTCGTAAAGTGTGAAAGGCATTAAAAATACGATGAAAGAGTAATGGAACTGAGAAAAATTCTCTCCAGCTCTTGAAAAAACAAGTGGAGTATTGATAAGAGTCTTCTTTAAAAACTTTAGAAAACTACTGGAATACACATTCATATATTTTAATCGGTGTGTAATTATTAGGCAAACTTTTTGGCTTCTAAATTTAGGCCTTTTATGTAAAAAGAATGCTTAACATCAGCTTTATGGAATAATTTGGCTCACAGGAAGAATTCATTTTTACCATATTTTACGTAACAATGTTATCATTTAGTATGAGGCCTATTTAAAAAAAACAAGTGGAAGCTCTATTTCTTTAATCGACCACATTCTTTGTACGCTTCCTTTTACGTAAATTTCTCTGTTGTTACGTAGGTCTGAGGTCTGAATTACTATTTGTTTTCCTTTTGCCTCCATCCCCTCACACCCTAGGGAAAGAGACATGAATTCAACACTGAAGGGACAAGATTCGGTATTGTTTTCATGCGAAGTAATATAGAATTAAGTTTTAACTCAGGTTCTAGCTGTATGGAACGCAACAATCAAATTAACACATGATTTCCCCCGTTTCGACGACCCTGCGACATAACCACGGGGACAGATATGTGTTATATGAAAGAACAATGGTACAATATTGGAGAAATTCCAGGCACGTTAAACTTGAATATTTTGATATTGCTGTATTTGCAATTCTAGTACAGCAATTAAGACGTTTATGAGAGAATTATCAGTACATATGAACATTAAAAGTTAAAATAAGAATTTCTCCGAATTCTGTGTTCTACTACAATGATTTGAATATGAGTTTGACATAGTTTTAACTGAAACTTGGAATAACTGTGAAGCAGGTTATGACAACAGGATATAATAAATATATAAAAGTAAATAGGTATAACAAATGCGATGGTCTTATTGTTTACTACAAAAAATAATATTCAAGTAACAGCTGCTGATATAGATTTAGAACAATCAAACACTATACATTTTAAATTCAAATACAACAATAGTAATATAGCATTAACTGCAATTTACAGATCTCCAAGCTTTAAAGATAAAACAGATTTTTAGACAACCTTGATCATTTTCTGCATATTAATAAACGCGATAATCATGTAACAATTGGAGACATAAATATACACATTTTAGATAATTTAGATAAATTTGTCAATAGATATATAGATATTTTGCTTGAACATAGATTTTTACATTATTTAAAATCAGCCACCAGTATCTGTGTCGAATCGTGATCATATATTTTTCAAATCCAAAAATAATTGGAAACTTAAAACTGGTGTCTATTGCAGTTCAATTGCTGACCATTTTCATGAGTTCGGAATTTTAAGTACATTTAAAATACAACATAATAACTCTCAAACTAATAGAGATGCTCACTTAAAATTTCATATTGACTTTTACACTTTACAGTCTGACATGAACAAACAAAACTGGGAAAATTTTTGCACATGTCGAGATGCTGATTTAGCTTTTAATATGTTTCATGAACAATTAAATTGTCATATCAATAAACATAAATTACAGTCCACACAAAAAATTTCCAATAAATTAAAAAAAATAAAACCATGTTTTCGTAAAAGTGATAAATTAGCGAATAAGTTAGAAAGCAGCCATTTAATAGTACATTATTAATTAAATACTCATTCATTCATTCATTCATTCATTTTATTCCATAGATCTTACATGAGCAATGAAGCTTTAAGATGTGGAACATGTCAACATTTTACAATATTACAATTACAATTTTTACAAATTTTTATAGTTTTACAATTTAATAATTTTCTACAATTTTTACAATTTTTTTACATTTTTTTTTACATTTTGGCGAGATGTAGTGAGATGAGATGAGGTCCAAGGATTCGCCAAAATATTACCCGGCATTTGCCTTTTCGGTGGGGGAAACCTCGGAAAAACCCAACCAGGTACAAAAGTTATAGATATATTTTAACTACTCTTATCAAAATTGCAAAAACTTATTACGAAAAAATGTTCATGAAAAACCAGCATGATGCAAAAAAAATTGTCTGACCAAAAATATGGATTACCCAACAAATTTAATTTATACAGATTTTAAAGTATTAGCTATTGAAGAAATTTATAGATATAGTTTACTAACTTAGTCTACTACCATAGAAATCAAAACATAAATATAATGAACATGAATATCTTACTCGAAGACAAAAGTCTACTTTCCCATTAATTGAGCCTAAATATCATACAAGTACAGATTTTAAACATGGTGCTAGTTTCGGCCAAAGACTTTATAATAAAATTACAAAACATTTTCTAAATTTGAAATATTTTAAAATTGAAGCTTTTAAAAAAGAAATTTATAAAATTATTCATGACATATAAGTTATTAACAAATTCATTTTTTTACCTTTTATTTCTGTCGACTATATTCATGTTTTTATTGAATATCACTGGCTTGTCTCATTGTGAATTTATATTAAATGTGTTTTTTTCTCTTTGTCTTTTTTTCTCTTGTGTTATTTATTGGTTTTAATTAAGTTACTTACTGAATTTAGCAAACTGTCCTTGTACATTTTATGTTATATTACTGGCTAAGACTATAACGTACACCAGCCTGGCTCTTACTGTAGTGGCTAGGAACATTATTTTATAAATTTAATTTGTACTCACTAGCTAGCTAGTTAAATAAATTAAATCAATTATGATCTAGAAAAATTGTACAAATTATGGAATTTTTAGGAGTTTTGTAAGTCTTGTATTGAGAGAATAATGTAGATTGTAAAGTTCGTTCAAACAATCCCAATTGTAAACTAGATATATTTTGGAATATACAGTGTGTTCAAAATAGAAGTGAACTTACAACATAAAGCACGAATACTTCGCTCTGCATGAAGAGTGGAGTTATAGGTAACTTACCTCCTACTGCGTGATAAACATTTTATTTTAGTAGGTTATTTTACGACGCTTTATCAACAGCTTAGGTTATTTAGCGTCTGAATGAGATGAAGGTGATAATGCCGGTGAAATGAGTCCGGGGTCCAACACCGTAAGTTACCCAGCATTTGCTCATATTGGGTCGAGGGAAAACCCCGGAAAAAACCTCAACCAGGTAACTTGCCCCAACCGGGAATCGAACCCGGGCCACCTGGTTTCGCAGCTAGACGTGCTAACCGTTACTCCACAGGCGTGGACCTGTGATAAACATATTCGGCAAATGAAGTGCAGGCTCTCGTTCAATTCAGCTACTTGATATTATCTGTAGGTTTGCTGCTCAGCTGTTATATTTATTGTAAGAAAAGATCCTCGTCTTTCACTGCATGTTAAACTTTCAATTATTTCATCCATTACAGAATTTTCAATTTACAATACCTATACAACAGTGTTAATTTCGAGTATTTAAAATAGGCTTACCTATCTTCATCTATTACGAGTTTAAATTTGGCTCCTTACAAGAAAATGAATGTGGTTTTCTGTAACAACACTTTCCATAATGTCTTCAACGATTTCAGTTATTGTATTACGTGTCTCCACTTCATCTGTAAGAGTTTCGCTCAATTTTTTAACTACATTACGACAGAAGTGTTCAAGTGAAATTTCTGGTGAGTAAGGATTATGTTTAAGATCACTTTGTTTTTATTGCAGGCCTATCAGTAATCTGCCTACACTTATCACTTACACCATCACTTAAATGTTTAGAATTTATCAAGTATTCACTCTATATTCTCGGGAAAATATGGGATTCTCATGTGATTTCAGGTAAGAGGAATATAAAATATTGAGAAAAACATATTTGCGCAGTATATTCACAAATAGGTAAAGAAAGTAATATATTAAATCTGTCTGCATACATTCAATTCACATTATATGGATTCAATCTTCACACAGAAGCGATGTACAATTCACAAACACTTTCATCGCACTGAAAAATTTGCATTCTGCTCCAGGAGCCATGTTTTTTTAATTGGTTATTTTATAACGCTGTTTCAATTACTGTATTGATTTAGCTTCAGAGTCAGATGAAGGTAATAATGCTGGCGAAATGAGTCCAGGGTCCAGCGTCGAAAAATTACCCAGCATTTTCTCTCAGTGGGTTGAGGGAAAACCCCGGAAAAAACCTCAAGCAGGTAACTTGTCGCAACCAGGACGAGCCATGTTACCTGTAATCAAGATTAAATTCTAAGTGAGAAGAAATAACGAAGTAGATTTGTGTGAAATCTATAAGAATACTCTCTTACAGAAATCAAACATAACTGAGATCCGTTCAGCATAGAGGCTTACGAGCAATGAAGAAAAGTTACTGGTAGAGAAATTTTAAGTTTTTATAAATTTATTGCTTCACTTTGAAATCAATTTCTAAACAATGTACAAAAACACTCGTCGATTTCAGATTGTAGGAGTGAACAGGTGTGTAGTTCGGAACAAGTTTTGTTAAGATAAACAGTATGTAAGATATGAGCAAGATTTCTACACCATACATAATATTAAAAAAAAAAAAAAAAACTTTTGTTGCTGTAGAAAAGAACGCGACATTTCAGTGAGAAAATTTTATCAGTCACGTTCGTCACCTAGTAACATTACAAGATAAAGGATAAATACTTGTAGACTATTAGAAGTAAACTTTATATTAAATCTACTCTACCCTGAAAACAATCGCACAGTGAGATGATTAAATAATAAAACTAAGAAAAAGAAATAATATTAATAGTAGTAATAATAATAATAATAATAATAATAATAATAATAACAACAATAACAGCATAATTAGAGACGTCAAGACTGACGTAATATTAATTTAGAGCAAATTAATCACACTTGCATAAAATAAATTAGAAAAGTAAAAAAATTAGTATCAATACATAAATACATGCATGCAATACATTAAGCCATGAATATGGAGACAAGAAATTAAGAGCGAAATGTTTAGGAAATGCAAAGAATATTCCTTTGTTACAACAATTTTTACGAACGAGAAATTTTTTTGTCATTCTGTAAGAAATGGAGCCACTGGCTCCCTATATTAATATCATCTCTCTCAACAACTTAATCCTAAAACTGTAAGAAAAAGACAATGAATCATATTTTGGCATTCAAGGACCCCCAGCGAGTCCACAAGAAACTTGGAGATCGCCATTTTTCCTTCTGAAAGCAATAAATTGTCTGTAAAAATAGTAAAAGAAATGTTAGATACTGAAATGTCAGTAATTTTTAATTTAAACTTGTGTCACATTTTACTGTTTTAATAGGGAACATACTTCTCAATCCTTTTCGCGAAACTGTTTTCTCCAGGATGTCTCCCGACATCAATACAGTTACAGAATCTATGTGGAAAAGTCAATTTTTTCATGAAGTTATTTTAATTAGAATTTTGTTTGTTTAAAGGAACTTCGAAACTTAGTTCAGTTCCGTATGTGAATGTAACTTCCCAGGCAACTATACACAAACGTCCGCGATTTATTTGAAAAGAATCCTTGTACCCATCTTCACACTCTAGATTACGTTCCGTCACTAATTTCCTTTTCTTCATCTTCCTAGATAATTTTCATGTCATTCCCTCTCAAATCAATTTTCTTCATTTCTATTCTTGAGTTTTCTCTATTTTTTTCTTTCTTCTTGCTTTTCTCCATTTTCCTCTTCACTATTAATTTGCTTCGCATTTTCTTCAATATTTCATTTCGTATCGCATTCACTTCACTACACAATTCTAACTTCGCACTTCACTTTCTATTTCTACGATTTTTTAAAGAAGGGTACAAGTTTCACAGAAGACTCGATAGATAAAGTAATACTATCTGTAATTTTCAACATTGGCATCGAACTATTCTTGGGAAATCACATTCTAATTTTGAGTCAAAATTTGGCATGTGCATTCTGAGCAATAGTACATGACTATTTTCGCATGTGAATAACTTTACATTCAAATTTTAATTCAGTAAATTTTAGTTACATTACTAAAATATTTCCTTTTCTAAACAATTTCAACTTATATTTAGAATTGGTATTGAACTCTTAATCCGCATATTACTAGTTCAGGGATATAACACTGCGTGAATTTCATAATAAAAGTTGACAATGCAGGCGGTATGTAACAAGTAGTTTTGCTTGTTAAGAACTGTTCCAGAAATTTAGCCTACGGCTAGACACTGTATGCATCAACGCATTATTTAATTTAGTACAACTGAAAGTTCAGAAACAAGCACTGAGCTTCTTTTAGTTCTTTCGTAAACATGAGATTTATGTTCCCACCTTTCAATTAACACTAACAGAAGCATACACATTCAAATGGAATTCCTTTAAATTAGTCAATCATGTGGGCACCTGAATGAGTACAGCGTGGAATATATCAAGATATTTAAGTGATAAAAGAAATTCTCCAGATCCTGCAAATTAAAACAATCACAAAATTGAAATTTTACACAAAACAAGAAAAAAAGTTGAATGTAATTTACAATGCATAAGTTATGTATTATTCCTTTGAAGACCAAACAAACATTGGAACTACTTGTCTGTGTAATCAATTAAAATGACAATGGGCACTTTCAAGTTAATATATTAAAATACATTTTCTACAAGCACTGGAGTGCGAAAGTATGGCTATATAAACATCACATATTATTACGTCAAATATAATATATTAGCATACATCAATTATCAGTAATACACATGGCAAATATTAAGAATAGATATTACAAGAGAAAACTGACAGAAATTAAACATAAAACCTAAAAATCTATACTGTCTCACAGAACCCTTGAAACTTAATTATATATCAGTTTGAGAGAAGAGAAATGTTGCTCGTCACCTTTATAGAATAAACATTATTAGTATGAACTCGACACTGCCTTGTGAAGGATGCACTGGAAGGAATGGTGAAAAGGAGAAGAGTTCGGGGCAGAAGAAAATATCGGATGATAGACGACATTAAAATATGTGGATCGTATAAGGAGACAAAAAGGAAGGCAGAAAATAGGAAAGCCTGGAGAATGCTGGATTTGCAATTTGGCAGAATACTATGAATGATGAATATGAACTCGTCTTTATATTCTAAGATCGAAAAACACTGGAGTTGTGAAATACTGAAAAATAAAAATCATATTGAAGCACACAGTTATCAATGCAATAGTATTAAATCTAGGATCTATTTAATAACACGTACCTCATAGTAAAATCTATATAGTACTTCATACAATTCTTACACCAATTAGTACGTACGACAAAGTATTTTTGTTCCGTGTCAAAATTGCGAGCAAATCAATCAAATTTACTTTACATGGGAAGATACAAATTTCCTTGAAAATTATTTCTGAATATTTATGAAGAAACAGTAAAACAAATTCACGCTTTATCACATAACTAATTCATTGTTATAGGTAAATGTTTAAATTTCCAGTTGAGATAAATCTCTGAATAAACTCGTTATTATCTACGTTTCTCACATACAAATTGTGAAAAATTCTGACTGTTAGACTAGATTGAATTACGAATTTCTTTAAGAAATTGACAGTGCTCAAGGAATTGTAAAAAATGCTGTAAAAAATTGAAATTGTAAAAAAAATTTAATCTTGTAAAATTTTGACTTGTTCCACATCTTAAAGCGTCATTGCTAATGTAACATTATGTAATATAATAGTTGAAATGAAACTGCAGAAGATCATAACACAAAGAACTGAACACTTCCAAGTTTTCATTAAGGACATCGGAAAGCACAGTTACATAATGTGTTAATGACGAAGGAGACGTGATAAAACTTTCTCATTTTGTTTATTGTCTGAACGTTATAAAATTCACTGTATTAGAACGATGTAGAATTTGAAATTAATAATAATAATAATAATAATGATAATAATAATAATTTGGAATCAATTTATAATTTTACAGAGATTAGGCTTGAAAAATATTTTCCAGGAGTGGACAATTAATTATTCACAGTTTATGAAAAACACGATATGAAATTCGCAGAATGCATGTACAAACTGAACATTTTAACAACATTATTATGAACCGATTTAGGTGTGTAATAATTCAATTGTTTCTTCAGGTTTAGCAGAAGAATGTTTAAATAATTTTATTTAAACGTTATCTTAGAACACTTTTAGACACACTTAAATTATCTTAAGAAGTCATGTTTACCGTCATATTGTATTAATGAAGTTTTTGATGTTTATGTAGATTGAACTACACAATCAAAACTGCTTAATGCTCGACGTATTCTCACAAAATTGTGTAGGCCTACTACTCAGGAAACTGTTAAATATTTCGTTCACATAATTATTATAATTTAAGAATTCATGACTCGCCCAATGAATTTTCGCTTCCCAACTGCATGTTACTATTATTATATTCTATGACATTTCACAATCGGGATTGTATCTGCCTAGATCTGTTCTATTTGATCGAAATTTTCGTCTAGCCAGACATACCGGACCGAACCAAAATGGAAAAAATTTACGTCTTGGGCAACACGACCCTGATAATGGGATTTTTTGGTACGAAAATTACAATGTCGCATATCTCAATACTACTGGAATCTGAATATTCTATACACCTACAATGC
Source organism: Periplaneta americana (assembly GCF_040183065.1). NCBI lineage: Eukaryota > Metazoa > Arthropoda > Insecta > Blattodea > Blattidae > Periplaneta > Periplaneta americana. The sequence goes on along the minus strand of NC_091120.1, from coordinate 39,229,542 downwards.
AAAAGAAAATCTCTCGTCTGATACTTAACTTCGTTCACATCATTGTGGCTCTAAACACATCTTCCAGGAACATCCTCTTGTGAAGGCGCCAGACTGTCTGCTCAGTCATACAACTTGCCTGTAATATGAAGTAACAATGAACATATTTTAGAATTCAGTATATTAACAAAACAAACTGAGTGAAGGAAAAAATTTGAAGCAAAGCCATAATAAGTTCATGTCTCAGCTCATGCAAACGGGAGGTAATTTACGTAAGGTTTGACCTGGGGACGCAATTTACAGCATCCTCTCTAATGAAATTCAGCTCATTAGTTATCTGTACTAAAGTCAAAAAAGCAAATTTATCTTTACAGCACTCGACTCTTAGAAGTTTTGTGATTACGAATGGATTAAGAATAATTCGGAATTACGCATTTTGAGTAATCGATTTTTTATCACAATAAGAGCTCTAAAATGATTCGAGACGTCACATCCCTGCATTTCATGGTTAGTAACACTGTACTCTTGCTAAGCAACTGTTGTATTTGCAGTCTGGCTTATATTGTACTATCAGATAAGATGACTTTGTGCAATGATACCTAGTATGTATTCCAAGACATTAAAATATACCAATTTTGTTTTTATTTTATTCTTCACTTAACGATTCATTATTATTTCACATTATCTTAACCGCTGCCCACAGACAACACTTGTAGGAATACAAGTACAGTCTATTATCAAATGTAGACGTCAACGAAAAGTACATTAATTAATTTACAGTTGTCTTAATTCATTCTTGTTAAAGTAATTTCAAATGTAGTATAGTCACCTGAAATTCTGTTAACTTTCAGTTAAACGAGTTGTCTATATTTTAATGTAGTCCTGTCATTTTAAATTTCTTAGCAGAGGAAAAACGTTTTTGGACCCTTATATTTGCTGTAGTCTAGAATTTATATACATAAAACTGGTTTCTCTTTACCAATGTAGCAATAAACTGGTCCTACGCGGTGTAATGTATTTTGCCGTAAAGGAAATTTATCTATTGACTTATCCATTTAAGAAAACACGAAAATTCATTAATATTGTAATTACTCCAACGAATTGAAAATAGCTTTTCCTCTCAACTAATATTTTGTGCACATTGGAATAATGGTATTACCTTGTAACAAAGAAATTCAAATTTATGTTTAATTCAAGATAAAAGCTTGGCAAGTTAATGCATACACTTCGAGACAACTACACTAGCTCATGGATATGACTATTCGTACTGCTGACTTCAGATTCGAGAATTTGTCGACGTATTTCGTAACGCCAAGTGACTTCGTTCATAATACTGCGACATCTGGAGCTAACAAATTAATAAAGAATTCTAAGAAAATTTAGAATATGAATTCTTTTATTAACTGAAATTAACCGATTTGTTGAGATTGAATATGCAGCGCAATTAGCTTACATTTTATCACGCGTCGAAAAATTTGTTCGTTAAATATTAGAACTTCTGTAACTTCTGTAACTTCTGCAGTGATTTAGAATTTAATAACATAATTAGTATCAATTGTTCATAAAAATTGTATTTCCACACGAAACAAATTGAGTTTTCAGAATGAAAGAACTATTCGTACAATAATTTCTGAACTTGCAGCCCAGATGTAAAGGAAACATCCATCTTCGTGTTGACAATTTAGAAGGCTATTGGTCTTTTTTGTTGGTAATAATCTACAACTTACTCAAACCCAATAGCATTTGTAAATCCTAGCTTACAGTTCCAATATTACGAATCCAAAGCAGTGTTTGAAATTTGAACTTGTGTTTTTTAAATAAAATCGTTTAAATCGTAACAGAATACCCATATGAACTGCTTCTGTAGAAGCAATTATTCTAAACAGTAATGAAGTACACCACTCTACTCTGCAATAATTATTGTGCATGTAATACAACAAATTTAAATGAAGAATTTTTGAAAATATATATGATAGTTGCATAAATTAGTTGCGTTATTTTATTTGGAATTATAATACTGCATTTGTCTCATTATGACAGAAGAATGTAACAGCTAAATTAGACCACCGTTTTGAAGACTAGACTTCCACATTACTTATGTAGTTTTCTTACAAAAATTGTTAATTATTTAAGAAATTATATGAGCTATTAGGAGTAACTGAACTTACCGATAACTACTATGAAATGCGAAATAATGATGGCTGCAATCTGATCCTTGGGACTGAATCCGTTCGTCCAGTTGCAGAATCTCTCAGCAACAATCCTCGGCATAAAAGAAGTAGCATCAGAATTCATACTAGGAATATGGTAACGCTTAATGAACACACACACACACACACACACACACACACACACACACACACACACACACACACACAAACAAACAAACAAACAAACACACACACACACACACACACACACACACACACACACCAAAAAAGCCTTTTCACTAACATTTCAAATTGGAATTTCCATTCTTATAGGACTATTACCTTCCACAGTGGGATATCGTCTATTAGGTTTATTGAAATTTAGCAATAGAACTTAGTATACAGTTACAAATGATCTTTGTAAGCGAAGTATGTCTATAGCCCAAATTAAAAAAAATTCATTGATAAAGTTCTATATAAAATACAATGAAATAATTGGTTATCATCAGTGTGGCTTTAGGCGTAATAGATCAACTATTGATCAGATATTTTGTATTCGACAGATAATGGAAAAAAATGGGAGTATAAAGGTACAGTGCATAAGTTATTCATAGATTTCAAAAAGGCATATGACTCTGTTAAGAGAGAAGTTTTATATGATATTCTTATTGAATTTGGTTTTCCCAAGAAACTAATTGGATTAATTAAAATGTGTCTCAGTGAAACGTACAGCAGAGTCCGTATAGGTCAGTTGGGTTTCCAATCCACTGTGGGCTGAAGCAAAGAGATGCACTATCACCTCTACTTTTTAACTTTGCTCTAGAATATACCATTAGGAAAGTTCAGGATAACAGAGCGGATTTGGAATTGAACGGGTTACATCAGCTGCTTGTCTATGCGTATGACGTGAATATGTTAGGAGAAAATCCACAAACTATTAGGGAAAATACGGGAATTTTACTTGAAGCAAGTAAAGAAATAGGTTTGGAAGTAAATCCCGAAAAGAAAAGTATAGATTTTGTCTCGTGACGAGAATATTGTACAAAATGGAAAAGTAAAAATTGAAAATTTATCCTTAGATGAGCTGGAAAAATTCAAATACTTGAGAGCAACAGTAACAAATATAAATGACAGTCGGGAGGAAATTAAACATGGAATAAATATGGGAAACGCCTGTTATTATTCGCTTGAGAAGCTTTTATCATCCAGTCTGTTGTCAAAAAATCTGAAAGTTGGAGTTTATAAAACAGTTATATTACCGGTTGTTGTTTATGGTTGTGAAACTTGGACTCTCACTTTGAGAGAGAAACATAAGTTTAGGGTGTTTGAGAATAAGGTGCTTCGAAAAATATTTGGGGCTAAGAGGGATGAAGTTACAGGAGAATGGAGAAAGTTATACAACACAGAACTGCACGCATTGTATTCTTCACCTGACGTAATTAGGAATATTAAATCCAGACGTTTGAGATGGCAGGGCATGTAACACGTATGGGCGAATTCAGAAATGCATATAGAGTGTTAGTTGTAAGGCCGGAGGGATAAATACGTTTGGGGAGGCCGAAACGTAGATGGATGATATTTAATTGGATTTGATGGAGGAGGGATATGATGATAGAGACCGGATTAATTTTGCTCAGAATAGGGACCAATGGCGAGCTTATGTGAGGGCGGCAATTGACCTCCGGGTTCCCTAAAAGACAATAAGAAAGTATATAAAATACAACTCTCTTCACATCTAATCTTTGGAGCGGTATCGATATTAATATTTCTGACAATTATTAACGCCAAGATCCAATAAATTTGGAAAATTTTAACTTGCATACTAAATTTTTATGTACAAGTTTTCATCTATATCGACCACAAACCCGTGAATTAATGATTTAATTTGCGTTCAAGTCTTTCTACACTTTCAATTAATATGATGTCTCATGGGAAATTTGAGACTGGTTGATGGCAATGTTAAATTGTAATTCAAGAAAATGTTGTATTTTTAACATTTCAGAATATATTTTCACGAAAATTACTTTTATGTCCTTCCTATAAAATTTAAGTGTGATCATAGTCATCCTTAAACCAGAACTTAATTGATGCATACATATTTAAGTTTTCAAGTTCACATTTCATAATGTGAAAGTGCAGTATAACATATAGGTGTATCTTTCACCATCATTACCACTACCACTACCATCACAACCAATACCAATTCCAGGAACTCTATTAAACATATAATTACGACACATATAAGGGACACATTCACAACTAACTCTGCTAATATTCAAAATCTGTTTACAAAATAATCTTCAATAATCCTGAAAACATATTTTCTAGTCATAGACATACAAATCTTTCACCACATTAGTCTCTAGTTGACAGAAAAAAAAAAAAAACTTTTCTGGCTAGTCTACTGCACTTTGCCATTGATGAATGTAAACTGTTGAAACAATTTTTTTAGGTACATTAAAAAATGAGAAAATTTAATAATTGATTTAATTTTCTCGACACCCATGTTAATATAGGTAGGCATCAGTTTTCTATTTTCAATCCATCGCGCTCATAAAGCTTATTTAAAAATAAGGGTAGCAATTCAATAAGATTTAAGTTTTTATTTAGTTTCCCATGTTTGCTATTACTCGAAGCATGTCGAAAAACCTTAGCCATAAATTATAGATAATAATACATTACGATTATTATAAATATTCCAGGACAATAAATCGGCAGTTTCTAAAATAATCTACATTTATAGTCAACGGCAACGCTGTCTTCTCATTTTTTGATCTATAATTAAATGCTTTTGATACAGGGGTATATATAAATATTAAAAGATTTCATAATTTTGTTTGAAAATTTACGCTTTTGACTTCGTTACATTACTTCATTCGTTTGAGTTCGAAAACGTCATGTTCGGATAGAGTTTGGTGCATGAGTGACGAAACATAGTTAAGTGATAAAGTGGAAATGATATGCATGAGTAACAATTTAGAAAGTAAAAATGGTGATGGTGACAGAAAATACGGTAAGGGAATAGTGGAAAAGGATGAGAAAGATGCAAGTAATACTCAGGGAATGATACAAATATAATAAAGTGGGTGTAGAAATGTAATGCACTCCAAGGGGGCAGTTGGTTGCGCAGGATGCCCGTTTTGTATGCTCATTTCTGGCTGTTCGCCCCCTGAATAACGAAATCTGTACAAAGTTCCTAGCTCTGGTTATGAGAGTCTACTTATGAATATCCACATCATCTTAACTTTTATGTTCACTTGACCACTGAAAGAGAAATATTAACGAATACTAGGTCCTACTACAGCATTACAAATTATTAACTGCTTTGTATCAGCCAGCTGAACAGTATCCAGTTAAGCTTTTCGTAATACGCACGAAAAGTAGTGACAATATCTTCGACAATTCAAAGAGGAAATCAGAGGCAAGACATAATACGGAATCGAAACATTTTAACATTATCTGTGATCGTAATACGCCAAGATAGCTGACAAGACTGGAGTGTGAAGACATTAAGTGGAAGGTTAGGGTCAGCAACACACAGATATGATGCTAGAGACTTTAGCTGAATGGGCAATATCGTGTAGTCCAAAAGTCAATTGTTCAGAGACGTATGATCAATGACGCATAGGGACTCTTAGCACCAACGTCAGAAACGGGTTGGCCCCAAGGTTACTGACGTGTGACATGCGTAGTTGAGGCGAATGTACAAGAGGTCAGAGTCGCGTGCACCATGTCAGAGTCGCTTGCACCAGAAGAGGACAGGGGTGGGGCCATGTGCCAGATGGCCATGTGCCAGGTGCCAGAGGGTCATGTGCCACATGCCAGAGGACCATGTGTCTGATGCCAGATGCCAGAGGGCCATGTGCCAGATGCCAGAGGGACATGTGCCTGATGCCAGAGGGCCATGTGCCTGATGCCAGAGGGCCATGTGCCTGATGCCAGAGGGCCATGTGCCTGATGCCAGAGGGCCATGTGCCTGATGCCAGAGGGCCATGTGCTAGATGCCAGAGGGCCATGTGCTAGATGCCAGAGGACCATGTGCCAGATGCCAGAGGGTCATGTCCCTGATTTCACACGCCTGTTCTGGGCGTTAGAAGCGATTCTCCCGGGTATCAGAAGCGCTTACCCGGTGACTGAGGCCCTAGGCCCAGAGGCGCTACATAGTCCCCACAGATCGTTGACGCACTTGCGCAAACAGGGTAGAGGGCGCGTAGCTCCCAAGTCAGGGGCTCGTATCCCCATTGTTAGAGGCTTAGCCTCATCGTCCCAACGTCTTCTGTATGCAAGGTGAGAAGGACGTACCAGAAGTCAGAGGAGAGTCTTTCTGTCAGAGGCGTGTGTCCTGTGCTCGGTAGTGACGCATTCACCAACGAACTTTTTATAGGTTTATTTTACGAAGCCTTTCTAGCTGCTATTGTTTAGCGTCTGAGTGGAAAGACGGTAATTCCAGCGAAATGAGTCCAGGGTCCAGTGCCGAAAGTCACCAAGAATTTGGTCTTAATGTGTTTATGGAAAACCCCAAAGAAATATTCAACCAGGTAAAATGTGCTAACCAGGATTTGAACCTGGGTCCTCTCCACAGCTGTGGAACCGAAGAATGGTTAGAATATGAATTGTATTGTGACATTTTATTTTGGGAAGAGCAATCTTCATTATGTTTTTGTAATTTTAAGTCAAATATTCGAAACGTCGCTAAAGAAGTTTCAGGTCACTTACCTTACTGAACTCAGGACCACAGATCTGCTCCACTGGTATATTGACTAATGCCATATTTCAGCCACGTGCAGTAATGGTAAGCCGCGTAGTTCAGCCAGTCAATTGTAGACGGAGATTACGTGCAGTGGGCGTATGCTGTGGACAAAAACATTGCATTGCAATAATACATATCAAGAATTGTATTTCAAATTAGGAGATTCATTCTCAATTACAATTTAGTGCATCTCATTCACCTGTTCGTCTGGCTTTTTTTGTTCCAATACGAAATATCCTCGAAAGGTGAAACTAGAATTTGACCTCACTTAGAAATCCACCAAAATCGTTCTATAGTAGGACAGCAAATCATAATTATTACCGCTGGCAGAAGCAATGAAAACTTTACAGGCTGACATATCTGCATTAGTTTTTTGCTCCTGATATATGAGCCTGCAGCTATCTCTACAACATTTATTGTATCGAGCTTCACGACATGTGCAATTAGTTTGCGTCACTTTTGTTCAATTCCAGTTTATACACTGTGAGGAGGGGTTAAGTTATATTGGTTATTTCAGGATAATTATAATGTAGTTACGCTGGTCATAACTTAGACCTACGTTATTTTTTAATCTACTGATTTTTGTTTAAAATGGATTAGTTTTCCAAAGGCAAGTTTTAATATGTAGTATTTTATTTTATAACACATTCTATTTTACATAATATTTTCTTAATTATACACCCTTTGAACGTCTTAACACTATGGGGAAATTTGTATTCCCATTTTTTAACAGTCTCCACTTTTCAATATATTCAATTCCTATCGTTTCGAAATAGAGGCAGTGTCGCTGTTTTGAATGCTACCTTGCTACCTTCTCCAATAATTAAATTATATTTACAATTTCATAAGTATGTTTGTAATATCTGAGTTAACGGGAACAAGCCATAGAGACTAGCAAATGATTTATGACTTTTTGAATGCAGAACCACCTGTTACCTAAGCTCTTCGTTCTTGCACCCTCCGTATCCATGCTGTAGCTAACGGCTGAAGTTTTTGTCCGGATTACTGACTTTCACTATGATTTCCTCGTAAAATTACTCAATTTTATTATCTAGCGAGGAAGTGGTTACGAATTACAACTAATTTATTCTTTGCATTAACTTCATAGAATTTCGGGAGTGCGGATATATTCAAATCAACGCCTGATCGCATTCAAAGATCCACAAATTCTCATCTCGTAACGAAGTCATGGATCAGCATAAAATTAAAGGTTCTCAGGATTAAATTTCAGAGTACTTACAGGGCCACCACACCATAATATCTGCACAACCAAGACCTGCCAATAGACTACGTTACTTAGAAATATGTAGCTTCAACACATACCTTCGAACAGAACGACGCAGGACAATTCTCAATGTCTCAATTATTCTCGGCCTCATGAGGCGATGGGAAGCTCAAAACCAAAACACCAGCAAGCCTAAAAAGAGGAGAACTCGCTTGTGAATGGATCAAGATGAGTAAGACCGGAGAATTGTGATTCATGGTCCTTTCTATATACATTTTTTAAATACAAGTGGAGAAGCCGACAGACTCAGATACTTGAGAAATTTGTCCTCTAAATATTTCCTGAAGCCTTCCTTCAGGTACAAGAGTCTCTTAAAAGATAATCTACAACATGTTTGACAGACTACTTTTTCGACAGACGTGGTCGTAACTTCCTAATTTATTTCAATCTCTAATTCTAACATTTTTAGTTTCTCGCGCTCTCCTATATGGCAAGAAAGTGTCTATAGGCCCTAGCATTTTACCAAGAATTGTTTTCGACTTCCTATTACCTATCGAAAACGAGAGATGTCCAGTACTCCTTAGAAATATGCCTGGAATAGTCAAATGCATTTTTGCAATAATTTTGCCGCAATTAAAACATTCTCTACACCATTTCAACTGAGTAAATTTCAAAGCTTCATTCGTCCTCCTTTTGTACTTCAAATGGGGCAGTGCTTTTCGGTCTGGGATATACAAAGTAAAATTTAACCAATTTTTTAAATATTTTTAAGTAGAAATCTTTAAGCGAGAATTTTGAATAAATTCCAAAATTTCACAAAATTTTGTCAAGTCGTACTCTGTGACAGTTAATTGTATCAGATCTAACAATGATGAAAAAAAAGGCCAGCAGTCATAATTTTAACTAAAAACTTCAGCTAAATTTTAGCAATGGAGAAGTGCAGTATGCTATACTTTCACCATCACCAATTAGTTCTCTTACAGGTTAGTGAATCTCCAAATACCGGTAATACGATTAATTTTACCCAACACAAACACAAAATACCTAACATTCACAATACTTTCACCAAATTATATTCTACAGGCTACATCAACATTTTCAGACTTTTTTACTGCACTTCCACCATTGATAAAAAATGGCGGCCATTTTATAAACGAAGCTAAAACTTTACCAATTTCCGTTATCGTTTATACAAGTTTAATCTCATGAATCTCTGCGTTAATTTACGTATTTTCTAATTTGTATGATTCGTACTGTCGAATCAACATGATTATCATATTATATAGCAGATTATTACCCGAACATTATGAAGTGTAGAACGTACAATATTTTGTATTAAAGTATTTAATATGCGTTCGTTTTCTATCAGTCCAAGTAGGTCTGCAACGCTCATATAGTTGCAGAAAATGTAGCTGAACAAACAGGAATTTATTATAAAATTATTCGAAATCAACAACACGATTTTCCATTGTCTATAGATTCCATTGGTCTAGTAAAAAACCGTAGACCTATATTCTTTTCTAACGAGAAAATAGAAATCTAAAAGTTACTGGAAGTAAAGACAATTTCATTTCACTGATTACTGTACTCATTTAATACAGAATTTTAATAATTTCACTTGATTAAAGTATCGATACTTTATTATTTTGAAAGATATTCATTGAACTTACTGCAATGGAAATTTACTTATTTGATCGTATCAAACAAACTAATTTTACTTTGAAAATTATTGTAAATCCACCCGAAAAAAGAAACAAATATGCGAATCAGTTTAAATAAAATGGAAATTCAACAGTTACCTTTACAAACCCAGGACAGTAGTCCATACTCAACGAGGAACATACGGCCAAATGGAGGACGCTGTTCATCGTACATACGAATGTTACCGGAAAGCTTCTCAATTCAGCCAATAGCGTTGCATACGGAAATGACGTAGATATCGCTGTTGATAAATATTTATGTTTAATAAAATATATGGTAACATATTGCTTTAAATGAGTGTATAATAATGTGAAAATTAATTTCAAATACAGATATTCAGCTTTCCTATCTTTCTGGCTTCTTAATCTCACACACATACAAACAAGCGAAATAAAATATTAAGTCGGAAGTTGACAGAATTCAGAAATATTCTGCTGCATTTGACTCCGTCTACGTAGTACAGAAATTAACCACATCCATCGCCAGAACGCACTCAGGGGTGCACAAACATATTCATCCTGTAAGTAATCGATTTTCAAGTAAATGGCATGACTGTCAGTATAAAAATGGGAAAATGTACGCAATTCCTACAAGATAATTGTGTCACCGAGACGTGAAGTTTAGCATAATTACGTTTTAAATGTTAAACTAATATTTCCGATGTTCTTATAGACCTGCTAAAAGTTTAACGCAGTATGTGTGTAGGCCATCAGCATTGTTTAAGGGTAACGAGCGGGCTCATGTTGCGAGACCCGAGTAAACCTCGCCTGGGCTGACATCTAGTTGCGATTTTCAGAACTTTTCTCCAACTGTCAACTCTTTATTAAGGAAACTAACATAACTTCAAGAAAAGACCTCCATCTTTGTAGGTGTTATTAATAAAATTACCTCTTATGCAACCTAGCTCGGAATATGATCGGTGAATTTGAGAACTGCAAACCTCTGACGTTCAAAGTTATATGACCCTATTAATCGATAGTGATAGATAATTTGTTGGTGTAAATGTGGTTTCTTTAGTTATTACTTCAATCAATAGATGGCGAAGATAGTAGTCATTGTTGCCAATTGTACAAAAAGAAATTCGCATTATAGAATTCAATTTTTCATGACACTCTACTGATTGTAAAACAACACTGTGTTTAGCTGGAAACCGCTGATATTGTCAATCATAAAAATATTTTATGCTTAATATAAATAATCATTTCCCCAAACACTTTTTTAACCGCCCAATACCAATGCCACCTATTGAGAACTAGCGGAAATCTTTCAAATTTGTCAATTTTTCTATATCTTTGGTTGTGACTTATCCCGTGGTTGAAAAGTTCGCTTACACGATCATAAAATCGTATATGAGATACATTTGTACGTCAGTGTATACTTGCATTCCGGCCGTCAGGTGCCGCGCTCGATCAGTGATGTCTTGTTACTCCGCTAGATGGCAGACTCTGGACTTCAATTTGAAGCCGTGCATGGAAGGAGACTTGCACGGAAAAAATGCGCGTTGCATTATATACGGTTAGCAGAAATTGATGCGTTTAACTGGTGTTATTGTGAAGGTTAGATTACAATGTACTTTGCTGAAAATGTTCGTATCTTGCAGTTTATATAACTATAGAGACATAACACAAAATAAGCAAGAAAACAAATCTTTCCATAGGCAAATTGTTGATTTTGTTTAGATATGCTACCACATTATACTAAAGAAAAAAAAAATTAAACATGTCTACATACGGTTTAACATCTATGGTCATATCGTGTGTGAAGGATCTTTGAGTATACCAGTAGGCCATTGACTACTGTTGAGTTGCAGTTGGTGGTTTGTGTTCATATAGCTTATTTAGATATTGTTTTAAATTGTATGCTTCTTTATTTATTATTATGAACATAGTACTAATGTCCACTCTAGCATTTGCCTTTGTGACTGAAGGAAACCGTGAAAATCCTAATCAGAATGGCTAGCAACGGGGTTTGAACCACGCACCTCCCAAATACAAGACTCAAACGTGACCGTTTCAGCCACTTCGCTCGGTACAAAATGTACTGATTTAATTCAGAAAATGCCAATTGGTTGTAGAAATTTCAGCAACTAACTCGTAGACCTATTATTTAAGGGATTGTAATAATAATAGCCTATATATTTAATAAAAACGTTATAAAAGCAAAAACTGTAACTCAATATTATTGGTATAACTTCAGTTGCCTTAATGTTGTGTTAATACTCCGTGTTAATACTCATCGGCTTGTCGGTATTGTTACGTGATGATAATTATGCTTCTTTTTTTCAATGCGACATGGCAACATTCGCAGCTTCATTGAGAACAAGTATAAAACAGTTCAGTCATCCATCTGCGAGTAAACCCCGCTTGGGCTGCCATCTGGTTGCGATTTTCAGAACTTTTCTCCAACTGTCAACTCTTTACTAAGAAAACTAACATAACTTCAAGCAAACACCTCCATCTTTGTAGGTCTTATTAATAAAATTACCTATTATGCAACCTAGCTCGGAATAGGATCGGTGAATTTGAGAACTGCAAATCTCTGACGTTCAAAGTTATCTGACCCTATTAATCGATAGTGATAGATAATTTGTTGGTGTAAATGTGGCTTCTTTAGTTATTACTTCAATCAATAGATGGCGAAGATAGTAGTCATTGTTGCCAATTGTACAAAAAGAAATTCGCATTATAGAATTCAATTTTTCATGACACTCTACTGATTGTAAAACAACACTGTGTTTAGCTGGAAACCGCTGATATTGTCAATCATAAAAATATTTTATGCTTAATATAAATAATCATTTCCCCAAACAATTTTTTAACCGCCCAATACTAATGCCACCTATTGAGAACTAGCGGAAATCTTTCAAAATTTATCAATTTTTCTATATCTTTGGTTCTGACTTATCCCGTGGTTGGAAAGTTCGCTTACACGATCATAAAATCGTAGCTCAGATTCCTTTGAACGTCAGTGTAGACTTGCATTCCGGCCGTCAGGTGCCGCGCTCGATCAGTGATGTCTTGTTACTCCGCTAGATGGCTGACTCTGGACTTAGTGATGTCTTGTTACTCCGCTAGATGGCTGACTCTGGACTTCAATTTGAAGCCGTGCATGTAAGGAGACTTGCACGGCAAAAATGCACGTTGCATTATATACAGTTAGGAGAAATTGATGCGTTTAACTGGTGTTATTGTGAAGATTAGATTACAATCTACTTTGCTGAAAATGTTCCTATCTTGCAGATCATGTAACTATAGATATATAACACAAAATAAGCAAGAAAACAAATCTTTCCATAAGCAAATTGTTGATTTTCTTTAGATATGCTACCACATTATATTAAAGAAAACTTTAAGCATGTTTACATACGCTTTAACATCTATGGTCATATCGTGTGTGAAGGATCTTTGAGTATACCAGTAGGTCATTGACTGTTGTTGAGTTGCAGTTTGTGGTTTCCGTTCATGTAGCTGATTTAGATTTTGTTTTAATATGTATGATTCTTTATTCATTATTATGAACACGATATCTAATGTCCAATCTGGCATTTGCTTTTGTGACTGAAGGAAACCATGGAAATCCCAATCAGAATAGCTAGCAAGGCGTTTGAACCCCGCACCTCCCAAATACAAGACTCAAACGTGACCGTTTCAACCACTTCGCTCGGTAAAAAAAATATACTAATTTAATTCAGAAAACGCCAATTGGTTGTAGAAAGTTGAGCAAGTAACTTGTAGACTATTATTTAAGGGATTGTAACAATTATAGCCTATATATTTAATAAAAACGTTATAAAAGCAAAAATTGTAAATCAATATTATTAGTATAATGTCAGTTGCCTTAATGCTGTGCGGTATTGTTACGTGATGATAATTATACTTTTTTTTAGTGCAACATGACAGCATTCGATGCTTCAGTGAGAACAAGTATAAAACAGTTCAGTCATCCATCTAGCGGAGTAATAAGACATCATTGCACTCATTATAGTAGCGCCACCTGTCCATCCTATTCCGAGCACGGTTAAGTGATATCTATACTTCAATTTTATTTTAAACGACAAGGATTCAAAGAGAACTGCTACACTGGCGTTCAAAGATATCTGACTCCAATTTTCTGGTGGTATAAGCGAAATTTCTAACCACGGGAAAAATCAGAAAAAAATGCAAGATACTGACAAAGTTTGAAATATTTCCGTTAGTTCTCAATAGGTGACCTTCTATTGGGAAGGATAAATAGATTAGCTGGGAAATTGTTGATGTAGATTAAGTATAAACTATTCTCATAATTGACAGTATCAGCGGTTTACCGGTAACTCTGCTATGTTTTACAATCATTAGAAAGGGTTGAAATTTAAAATTTTATAATAAAGGTATATTTATGTACTTTTGGTGACATTGTCCGTTATCTTAACCATCTATTCGTAGAAGTAATAAATAAACAAGCCACATTTACACGAATACATTATCAATCACTCTCGATTAGGTATCCTTTAATGTCAGTGTACACTGACGTTCAAAGTTATCTGACCTACGATTTTATGATCGTGTAAGCGAACTTTCTACCCACGGGACAAGTCAGAACCAAAGATACAAGATACTGACAAACTTTGAGATAGTTCCACTAGCTCTCAATAGATGGCCCTATTATTTGGTCGGGTGAAAATGTATTTGAGAGAATGTTGATGTAGATCAAGTATAAATTATTCTTGTAATTGACATTATTAGTGGTTTCCGCTAAATCAAATGTTTTTACACAATCATTAGAAAGGAATGAAATTTTGAATTTTGTAATGCGAGTATGCGACACTGACTGTTACCTTCACCATCTATTCATAAAAGTAATAACTAATGAAGCAACACTTACATGAACAAGTTATCGAACACTATCGATTAGTGAGGTCACATATCTTTCAACGTCAGTGTACTTAGCACAGTCTAAGCTACTCCATAAGTGTAAAATATACACATGTTTGACAGCTGGCGCCACAATATCGCTCAAGCGGCGAGCAAGTTAAACATTTGCAGAGTACATAATGTGGTAACACAGCAGAGAAATTATATTGCGTAGTTTATTTGATATTTTTATGCCAAACTGTAACTGTGTATCGTTCTTACTAATTTTATTTTAGAAATCTACAAGAATTTTACACCCAGTTAATCTGAAAAAAAGTTATAAGTTCTAGAAATTTAGAAAAACTTAAATTTTCTGCTTCTTATTTTCAAGTGAATCGTAGTTTGAAATACATTACTTCTCGAACCTGTATGGCAAATTAAGTGTATTCCTAAATGTATTTGTGCATCATTTGAACTCTGTACGTATTTCCTGTGAGAAAAGTTAATATTAGTAGTCTCAAAAACATGGAGTCTTTTCAGTTTTAGCTCAGGAGGGGACAATATTTTTTAGGACAGATCTTATTGAGTGCCGTACTCCACACTATATTCTCATAGGGTGACCAGACATCCTCTTTTGTCTGAACATGTCCTCCTTTTTAGGCCTTTGTGCGAGATCCGGGCGGATTTTAAAAAAATCGTAACTTGTACGCCTCATATTTTGAAATTATCTGACTTGACGCCTTTTTCAAGTAATTTGCCTGTAGGTGGCAGCAGCATTGGTGGAATATATTGTTTGCCAATAATCATATCTCTCTTTGCTCCTCCTTGTTATGATCGTTGCTCACAATTACCAATAAAGCGAGAGATCGAGGCGCGAATATAAATTTAAATAGATATTTTCTGTTCTCTTTAAAAATTATAGTTCCCTTGACTTTTGTATGTAGCTAACTGTAAAATCATTATTAAGTTTTTTGTAATTATTATTTTGTAATAATAAAATATATATTAACATACTTTTAAGCATGATATAAGCCTAAATCTGTACTGTAAATATTTTGTAATGACGTAATTTAAAGTATAGCGTATATCTAAGTACATATTTTCGATCCTTTTTTTTAAATATAATATTGGTCGACCAGCAAACTTGCTATACAGACCACTGTTAAATTATGGAATATCACATGCAGAATATCATGTTGAGGTTGGCTCTAAAGGCTCCTCTAATTAATTTAAGTTGATTAATTAAACATTTTTGTGAATTATGTGAATAAAAATATGATGATTTTCTGTGTTAAATTTATGAAGAGTCGTCAGTATCGCTAAGAAGGATGTCTTGAGGGAGTTTCCTTTTAAGTCTGGATGGCTGACAAGATCTTGCTCCAATGTTATATGTCACAGCTCCAGGAACACTAGGAAGACCTATTTTTTGTAACAATGTCCTCCTTTCTGAAGCTCTGTGTCCTCTTTTTTATGGATGTGAATCTGTCACTCTATTTCCTCAGAAATTAACTATTTTCCTTACATTAAATTGGGATAAATTCAACTGCTCATGTAAGCTTGGTAATAAAAAAAATAACATTTAATCCATACGAGATACACTGTATGTATGTGTGTGCGTGCGTGTGTGGGTGTGGGTGTGGGTGGGTGTGTGTGTATGTATGTATGTATGTATGTATATATGTGTGTATATATATATATATATATATATATACATTTTTATTATGTTAAGCCACAAATAATGGTGATATAGTTTTTTGTGGTACGTTTTCCCCAATTTGCAATATATTTCCAGTTTCCACACATAAGCCTACTTTTACCTCATGTTACTTACACATTTACATACAGTAGGATTATTTAGTCCTTACAGTCGCCGGAGATGTGCGCCTGGGTCAGGCGAGTCCATTTAGTTACGCCAAGGTGTGTTTGGGTTAGTCACTCGCTTGCGTTCAGAGCGATCGGATGTCATGCGTGCGGTAGAGCTGTATGTTTCTAGTACAGTTAAGCTGTACTGCATTCCTTTACCGACTGCTAGCCCTTATCTCTACTCCGAAGCTCTCCCCACTACTCCTATTACTTCCCCTCTTTCGTGTTGCTGAGCTGTCAGGACTAAATAATCGGTCTGTACACTTATTGCTAATATCACGTACATGCGAAGAAATGAATAAGACACAGTTTTCATGAAGAAACTTTAATTTTATTACAATTAAGAAAGGAATTGTATTTTTATTTTAGCTGTAAAATAAACATCAATTTCACAACGAATCTCATTATGGTTTCAGATCAAATCAGAGTAGCATGGCAAATAATAGGTTATAGGCCTATAAACATAAACAAACACCATGTAAACCTTGCTATTGAAATTAACGGCAACACTCTTACAAAGTCCATCGAAGTAGCAAGTCGTTTAAATGAGTATTTTGCAAATATTTGCATTGCCATTACGTTCAATTGGTGAGCATTCTTTTAGGTCTAGGGTTGGTGGATGGTGGATACGAAATAACGAGTTGTAACATTCCACAGAAGTTTCTTGCCTTCAGCATTCATAAACATACATTATTCAAAGTGAAGTGAAAGCAATGCGATATTATTGTAGGCCTACAAATAAAAATAATCGATACTTTTGTCCATTAAATCTAATCTTCTAAAACTTAAGTGTTTTACTTCCTGCTTTACAGAATAAGTTTCACTACGGCTAGAAACTAATCCTAGGCAACGCCACACTACGTTTGATAAGCTATGCAGGCGGAGACACATTCTTACTGGCGTTGATGTCTCCACTAGCACAACAAGAGTAGGTCTATGTTAAAGGTTGCAGTATGATTGTTATGTTGTTTGTTGTGTGGGAGCGGAGTGATAACAGAAAGTCCTAAAACTGGGATTGACATTCATCACGTCAACCGCAGACTAAATTTGGTAGTGCGAGTGCCAGCGTTTCAGGGGTGTGTCCTTGAGTGCGATGCCCACAGTCCATGAGCTTCATTTGCCAGTGACGCTGAGAATGTTACCACCTCCTAAACGTCACGTCAGCAATCCGCCAATCACAATTTACTGTCACCCTTTCGTCCACAGATTGCAGGGAAGATATGATACTCGAACTTTACGTTCACTATTTCACACACCGGTGGCTTTGATTATGTTATACAGTATACGTATCACCCGCTTTGCAGCCAGCAGCTGATCGTAGGTCCCCCCAAACTAGGTTTCGTAAAGCGAGATAGGCGGAGACAATTGAGGGCAAATCGCAATATAGCGAACGTAGAAGCTCCGCCCACGACCCCTACTAGCTCACCAGACACTCTTCGTGATAGGAGAGTGTTGTGTCGAATGCACATTTCATGTGAGTGGGGATAACTTCCCCTACAGGCGTTCCCTATATTGCGATTTATCCCTGATTTTTTTCTTGTGTGTTATGTGGGAGTGGAATGGCAACTATGGTCCGTCCCAGGTATCTGTAGCCTAACTACGTGCATATGGAGACGGAGCCTATTATTATTATTATTATTATTATTATTATTATTATTATTATTATCATTATTATTATTATTGTTATTATTATTATTATTATTATTATTATTATTAATACAGCAAAATCTACACAAATTCACCAACACAATTACATCAAAATAATAACATATACATCACTTCAAATACTACACAACAATTAATATACATCCACAGCCACCACCATTACTATAACACAATCACCACATATCGACCAATATCAATATTACTAAACAATCATCACAATATTCATCACATTCATTACTACAGCATAATCACAACACGTCTAGCACCACCATCATAATATATAAACCACAAAGATTACTAAATCACAATAACCAAACATTCAGTTCCATCAATATTAATACACAATCACCACCACTACCATCACCACCACACAATCACCAACATTTAAACTGCTACATCATAAACACACATCCAAAATCACCTTTATTGCTACATCACCCGCACACAATCAGCATCACCTGTACCCCTACCTCACCTCCACACAATCACCACCACTTATACCGCTATATCACCGACACAATTCACCACCACCTATAATACTACATCTACACACATTCAACACCACTTCCATAGCTACACCCCATCCACACAAACACCTATATTAATACAACAAGACACCAAAACCAAATTTACTGGTGCTTCACATCCAAATAATCACCACTACCTCTACTGCTACATCATCAACACACACTCACCACCACTTGTACTACTACATCATAACCACAGAG
Source organism: Periplaneta americana (assembly GCF_040183065.1). Taxonomy (NCBI): domain Eukaryota; kingdom Metazoa; phylum Arthropoda; class Insecta; order Blattodea; family Blattidae; genus Periplaneta; species Periplaneta americana. The sequence continues at coordinate 39,210,652 of NC_091120.1, read as the reverse complement.
CCACCAGCACCTATACTGCTACATAATATACATACATCCGCCTGTACTGGTACAACATCAATACATAATCACCACTACCTACTCTGCTACATCATCAACACACATCCATCATCACCTGTACTGCTACATCACCTCCACAGAGCCACCACCACCTATACTGCTACATAATAGACACACATCCGCTTGTACTGGTACATCACCACCACATAATCACCACTACCTACAATGCTACACCATCAACACACATCCATCACCACTTATACTGCTATATTAACTCCACAGAGCCACCACCACCTATACTGCTACATAATAGACACACATCCGCCTGTACTGGTACATCACCACCACATAATCACCACTACCTACAATGCTACATCATCAACACACATCCATCACCACCTGTACTGCTATATCACCTCCACAGAGCCACCACCACCTATACTGCTACATAATAGACAAACATCCGCCTGTACTGGTACATCACCACCACATAATCACCACTACCTACAATGCTACATCATCAACACACATCCATCACCACCTGTACTGCTATATCACCTCCACAGAGCCACCACCACCTATACTGCTACATAATAGACAAACATCCGCCTGTACTGGTACATCACCACCACATAATCACCACTACCTACAATGCTACATCATCAACACACATCCATCACCACCTGTACTGCTATATCACCTCCACAGAGCCACCACCACCTATACTGCTACATAATAGACACACATCCGCCTGTATTGGTGCATCACCTCCGAAAATCACCACTACCTACAATGCTACATCTTCAACACACATCCATCACCACCTGTACTGCTACATAATAGACACACATCCGCCTGTATTGGTGCATCACCTCCGAAAATCACCACTACCTACAATGCTACATCTTCAACACACACCCAACACCACCTGTACTGCTATATCACTTCCACAGAGCCACCACCACCTATACTGCTACATAATAGATACACATCTGCCTGTACTGGTACATCACCACCACATAATCACCACTACCTACAATGCTACATCATCAACACACATCCATCACCACTTGTACTGCTATATAACCTCCACACAGCCACCACCACCTATACTGCTACATAATAGACACACATCCGCCTGTACTGTTACATCACCTCCACATAATCACCACTACCTACAATGCTACATCATCAACACACATCCATCACCACTTGTACTGCTATATCACCTCCACACAGCCACCACCACCTATAATGCTACATAATAGACACACATCCGCCTGTAGTAGTACATCACCTCCACATAATCACCACTACCTACTCTGATACATCATCAACACACATCGATCACCACTTGTACTGCTACATCACCTCCACAGAGCCACCACCACCTATACTATGGACAAACATCCGCCTGTACTGGTACATCACCTCCACATAATCACCACTACCTACTCTGATACATCATCAAAACACATCCATCACCACTTGTACTGCTACATCACCTCCACAGAGCCACCACCACCTATACTGCTACATAATAGACACACATCCGCCTGTACTGGTACATCACCACCACATAATCACCACTACCTACTCTGCTACATTATCAACACACAACCATCACCACTTGTACAGCTATATCACCTCCACAGAGACACCACCACCTATACTGCTACATAATAGACAGACATCCGCCGGTACTGGTACATCACCAGCCCATAATCACCACTACCTACTCTGCTACATCATCAACACACATCCATCACCACTTGTACTGCTATATCACCTCCACAGAGCCACCACCACCTATAATGCTACATAATAGACACACACACGCATGTACTGGTACATCATCACCACATAATCACCACTACCTACTCTGCTACATCATCAACACACATCCATCACCACCTGTATTGCTACATAACCTCCACAGAGCCACCACCACCTATACTGCTACATAATAGACACACATCCGCCTGTACTGGCACATCACCACCACATAATCACCACTACCTACCCTGCTACATCATCAACACATATCCATCACCACCTGTACTGCTACATCACCTCCACAGAGTCACCACCACCTATACTGCTACATAATAGACACACATCCGCCTGTACTGGCACATCACCACCATATAATCACCACTACCTACTCTGCTACATCATCAACACACATCCATCGCCACCTGTATTGCTACATAACCTCCACAGAGCCACCACCACCTGTACTGCTACATAATAGACACACATCCGCCTGTACTGGCACATCACCACCACATAATCACCACTACCTACTCTGCTACATCATCAACACACATCCATCACCACCTGTACTGCTACATCACCTCCACAGAGCCACCACCACCTATACTATAGACAAACATCCGCCTGTACTAGTACATCACCTCCACATAATCACCACTACCTACTCTGATACATCATCAAGACACATCGATCAGCACTTGTACTGCTACATCACCTCCACAGAGCCACCACCACCTACACTACGGACAAACATCCGCCTGTACTGGTACATCACCTCCACATAATCACCACTACCTACTCTGATACATCATCAAAACACATCCATCACCACTTGTACTGCTACATCACCTCCACAGAGCCACCACCACCTATACTGCTACATAACAGACACACATCCGCCTGTACTGGTACATCACCACCACATAATCACCACTACCTACTCTGCTACATCATCAAAACACATCCATCACCACTTGTACTGCTATATCACCTCCACAGAGACAGCACCACCTATACTGCTACATAATAGACACACATCCGCCGGTACTGGTACATCACCACCCCATAATCACCACTACCTACTCTGCTACATCATCAACACACATCCATCACCACTTGTACTGCTATATCACCTCCACAGAGCCACCACCACCTATAATGCTACATAATAGACACACATCCGCATGTACTGGTACATCACCACCACATAATCACCACTACCTACTCTGCTACATCATCAACACACATCCATTAACACCTGTATTGCTACATAACCTCCACAGAGCCACCACCACCTATACTGCTACATAATAGACACACATCCGCCTGTACTGGCACATCACCACCACATAATCACCACTACCTACTCTGCTACATCATCAACACACATCCATCACCACTTGTACTGCTATATCACCTCCACAGAGACACCTCCACCTATACTGCTACATAATAGACACACATCCGCCTGTACTGGTACATCACCACCACATAATCAGCACTACCTACTCTGCTACATCATCAACACACATACATCACCACCTGTACTGCTACATCACCTACACATACATCACCACCTATACTGCTACATAATAGACACACATCCGCTTGTACTGGTACATCACCACCACATAATCACCACTACCTACAATGCTACATCATCAACACACATCCATTACCACTTGTACTGCTATATCACCTCCACAGAGCCACTACCACCTATACTGCTACATATTAGACACACATCCGCCTGTACTGGTACATCACCACCCCATAATCACCACTACCTACTCTGCTACATCATCAACACACATCCATCACCACTTGTACTGCTATATCACCTCCACAGAGACAGCACCACCTATACTGCTACATAATAGACACACATCCGCCTGTACTGGTACATCACCACCCCATAATCACCAGTACCTACTCTGCTACATCATCAACACACATCCATCACCACTTGTACTGCTATATCACCTCCACAGAGACACCATCACCTATACTGCTACATAATAGACACACATCCGCATGTACTGGTACATCACCACCACATAATCAACACTACCTACTCTGCTACATCATCAACACACATCCATCACCACCTGTATTGCTACATCACCTCCACAGAGCCACCACCACCTATACTGCTACATAATAGAAACACATCCGCCTGTACTGGTACATCACCACCACATAATCAACTCTACCCGCACTGCTACATCATCAACACACATCCATCACCACCTGTACTTCTACATCACCTCCACAGAGTCACCACCACCTATACTGCTACATAATAGACACACATCCGCCTGTACTGGCACATCACCACCACATAATCACCACTACCTACTCTGCTACATCATCAACACACATCCACCACCACCTGTACTGCTACATCACCTCCATAGAGCCACCACCACCAATACTGCTACATAATAGACACACATCCGCTTGTACTGGTACATCACCACCACATAATCACCACTACCTACAATGCTACATCATCAACACACATCCATCACCACTTGTACAGCTATATCACCTCCACAGAGCCACCACCACCTATACTGCTACATAATAGACACACATCCGCCTGTACTGGTACATCACCACCACATAATCAACTCTACCCGCACTGCTACATCATCAACACACATCCATCACCACCTGTACTTCTACATCACCTCCACAGAGCCACCACCACCTATAATGCTACATAATAGACACACACACGCATGTACTGGTACATCATCACCACATAATCACCACTACCTACACTGCTACATCGTCAACACACATCCATCACCACCTGTACTGCTACATCACTTCCACACAATCACGACCACCTATACTGCTATATCATCAACATATATCCATCACCACCTGTACTGCTACATCACCTCCACACAATCTCAATCACCTATACTGCTACATAATAGACACACCAAAACCACCTGTACTGTTACATCACCTTCAAATAATCACCACTTCCTATAGTGCTACATCATCAACACACGTCAATCACCACCTGTACTTCTACATCAATTCCACACAATCACCACCACCTATACTGCTATATCATGAACACATATCCCACACATGTACTGCTACATCACCTCCTCACAATAAGCACCAACTGCACTGCTATATCATCAACACACGTCCACCATCACCTGTACTGCTAAAACACTTGCAACAGAGCCACCACCACCTATACTGCTACACAATCGACATACATCAACCTACAACTGTATTTCTATATCATCAAGAGACATCCGCCTACACCTGTGCATCTACATCATTTCAACACAATCACCACCAAGTATTCATCTACATCATCAACACACCTCCACCACTACCAGTACTGCCAAATGACATCCACAAAATCAGCACCACCTGTACTGTTGCAACATCAACACACATCCACCACCACATATACAGCTACAACACCTTCACACAATCACCACCACCTCTTTTGCTAAATCATTAACACACATTCACCACTACCCTCACTGCTACATGATAAACACAGATCCACCACCACATGTACTGCTACACTACCTCCACACAATCACCACCATTTGTACTGTTACATCATCAGACACATCGACCATTACCGGTACCTGAACTGCTACATCACCAACACACATTCACCACCATCTGTACTGCTAAATCAACACACATTCACCACCACCTGTACTGCTAAATCAACACACATTCACCACCACATGTACTGCTACATCACCAACAATCAATCACCACAACCTATACTCCTACAACACCAACACACATTCACTACCACCTGTTCTGCTACATCAACACACATTCACCACCACCTGTACTGCTACATCACCAAAACTCATCCACCACAACCTATACTCCTACATCACCAACACACATTCACTACCACCTGTACTGCTACATCAACACATTCAACAGCACCTGTTCTTCTACATCAACACAAATTCACCACCACCTGTACTGCTATATAAACAACATTCATTCACCACCACCAGTACTGGTGCATCAACTCACATTCACCACCACCTGTACTGCAATATGAACAGACATTCACCACCACCTGTACTGCCACATCACCAACACTCATCCACCACCACCTGTACTGCTACATCAACAACACACATTCACCACCACCTGTACTGCTACATCACCAACACACATTCATCACCACCTGTACTGCCACATCACCAACACTCATCCAGCACCACCTGTACTGCTACATCAACAACACATATCCACCACCACCTGTACTGCTACATCAACAACACAAATTCACCACCACCTGTAGTGCCACATCACCAACACACATTCACCACTACCTGTACCGCCACATTAACAACACACTTTCACCACCACCTGTACTGCCACATTAACAACACACATTCACCATCACCTGTACTGCCACATCACCAACACACATTCACCACCACCTGTACTGCTACATTAACAACACACATTCACCACCACCTGTACCGCCACATTAACAACACACTTTCACTACCACCTGTACCGCCACATTAACAACACACTTTCACCACCACCTGTACTGCCACATCACCAACACACATTCACCACTACCTGTACTGCTACATTAACAACACACATTCACCACCACCTGTACTGCCACATTAACAACACACATTCACTACCACCTGTACTGCAACATCACCAACACACATTCACCACCACCTGTACTGCCACATTAACAATACACATTCACCACCACCTGTACTGCCACATTAACAACACACATTCACCACCACCTGTACTGCCACATCACCAACACACATTCACCACCACCTGTACTGCTACATTAACAACACACATTCACCACCACCTGTACCGCCAAATTAACAACACACTTTCACCACCACCTGTACTGCCACATTAACAATACACATTCACCACCACCTGTACTGCCACATTAACAACACACATTCACCACCACCTGTACTGCTACATTAACAACATACATTCACCACCACCTGTACCGCCACATTAACAACACACTTTCACCACCACCTGTACTGCCACATTAACAATACACATTCAGCACCACCTGTACTGCCACATTAACAACACACATTCACCACCACCTGTACTGCCACATCACCAACACACATTCACCGCCACCTGTACTGCTACATCACCAACACTCATCCACCGCCACCTGTACTGCTACATCACCAACACACATTCAACACCATCTGCACTGCCACATCACCACCACCTGTACTGCTACATCACCAGCACTGATCCACCGCCACCTGTACTGCTACATCACCACTACACATCCACCACTATCAGTATTAATACTTCACCACCACACATCCACCACTATCAGTATTGATACTTCACCTACACACATCCTCCACTATCAGTATTGCTACATCACCACCACACATCCTCCACTATCAGTATTGCTACATCACCACCACACATCCACCACTATCAGTATTGATACTTCACATCCACACATCCACCACTATAAGTATTGATACTTCACCTCCACACATCCACTACTATCAGTATTGATACTTCACCTCCACACATCCACCACTATCAGTATTGATACTTCACCTACACACATCATCCACTATCAGTATTGCTACATCACCACCACACATCCTCCACTATCAGTATTGCTACATCACCACCACACATCCACCACTATCAGTATTGACACTTCACATCCACACATCCACCACTATCAGTATTGATACTTCACCTCCACACATCCACCACTATCAGTATTGATACTTCACATCCACACATCCACCACTTTCAGTATTGATACTTCACCTCCACACATCCACCATTATCAATGTTGGTACTTCACCTCCACATATCCACCACTATCAGTATTACTACTTCACCTCCACACATCCACCACTATCAGTAGTGCTACTTCACCTCCACACATTCACCACTACCAGTATTGCTACATCACTACCACAAATCCACCACTATCAGTATTACTATATCATCACCACACATCCACCAGTATCAGTATTGATACTTCACCTCCACACATCCACCACTATCAGTATTGGTACTTCACCTCCACACATCCCCCACTGTCAGTATTGCTACATCACCACCACACATCCACCACTATCAATATTGATACTTCACCTCCACACATTCACCACTACCAGTATTGCTACATCTCTACCACACATCCATTACTATCTCCTCCAAACATCCATCACTACCAGTAATGCTATATCACCACTACACATCCTCCACTATCAGTATTATTACTTCATCTCCACACATCCACAACTATCAGTATTGCTACTTCACCTCCATACATCCACCACTACCTGTATTGCTACATCACCACCACACATCCTCCACTATCAGTATTATTACTTCACCTCCATATATCCACAACTATCAGTATTGCTACTTCACCTCCACACATCCACCACTACCTGTATTGCTACATCACCACCACACATCCTCCACTATCAGTATTATTACTTCACCTCCACACATCCACAACTATCAGTATTGCTACTTCACCTCCACACATCCACCACTACCTGTATTGCTATATCACCACCACACATCCTCCACTATCAGTATTATTACTTCACCTCCACACATCCACAACTATCAGTATTGCTACTTCACCTCCACACATCCACCACTACCTGTATTGCTACATCACCACCACACATCCTCCACTATCAGTATTATTACTTCACCTCCACACATCCACAACTATCAGTATTGCTACTTCACCTCCACACATCCACCACTACCTGTATTGCTACATCACCACCACACATCCTCCACTATGAGTATTATTACTTCACCTCCACACATCCACAACTATCAGTATTGCTACTTCACCTCCACACATCCACCACTACCTGTATTGCTACATCACCACCACACATCCTCCACTATCAGTATTATTACTTCACCTCCACACATCCACCACTACCTGTATTGCTACATCACCACCACACATCTTCCACTATCAGTATTATTACTTCACCTCCACACATCCACAACTATCAGTATTGCTACTTCACCTCCACACATCCACAACTAACAGTATTGCTGCTTCACCTCCACACATCCACCACTACCTGTATTGCTACATCACCACCACACATTCAACACTATCAGTATTGCTCATCATCTTCACAACACATCCGCCACCTCCATTGTACATCGCAAGCTCACATCAGCACCTTCTATACCATAACACCACCGCCGCCAATATTGCTGCACTACCACTACCACCACTACCTTTACAATATCTTATCTGTTTTTGTGTGATCATTAGTTATGTATTTGATGTCATTTGTGCAACAATTGTTAAGTTATTATTTAGAATATGTACATTAATTCCTCGTTTTTCCATTCACAGTTGTAATGTTTATTGTTGAATGTTGCAGAAAAGTTAAATGAAAGGAAATACTTGCCTGTATTGTGTGCCATCTCTGTAGCCCTCTGTTCCACAATCTGGTCCAGTAGTCTGCTGCTGTACACACCTTTCCTTCTGGCTCTAAAAATAAACCTTTCCCATTTCATTACTAATGTCGCCAACCCAATGACAACAAAATATTGTTGGGACATTGATCCGGCGTTCTTGCTGAGACAACCTTTATAAAACTTTGGGTTTTAATATTTCATGGAAATACATTGCTTACATTCATGCTGGCATTTCTTTACTCCTGACTTGGATGCCGTTTATGATGAACACAAAACTTTTTCGTCAAGATACTGATGTTTTTGAAAGCAATACAAAGTGATCAGATAGTAGGAGATCTTAGTCGACTATTGTTTGTACATAATTAAGGGTGTTCCTGATGTGAATTACAAGTGGCAATGATCTAGAAAAGTAGAAAGTAAGTAAAACAAAAACATATTTTCCATATTTCTGCATGATGACCAAAAACGTTTTCACTGTAGGTCATTGCAACTGCTATTTTTTTTTTAAATCGGCACATTCACGTTACAATTTTGATCGTTATGAAGTTCTGTATCATAAGCAGTTACGAGAAGATTTCAATTAATCCTGTTCATGAATTCTTGTGATAACTTTGAAAAAGATACACTGATAAAAAGGGTAAGTGAGGGGTAATTTTTGGATTTCAGTTCTGAATTCTATTGTTCAAAATCATCTGTTTTCATTTGTGTGCAAAGAAAATTTTGAAATTTGTTGTTCAGTGTAGTATTAATAATAATAATAATAATAATAATAATAATAATAATAATAATAATCTTATCATCCAGTCTGCTGTCCAAAAAATCTGAAAGTTAGAATTTATAAAACAGTTATATTACCGGTTCTTCTGTATAGTTGTGAAACTTGGACTCTCACTCTGAGAGAGGAACGTAGGTTAAGGGTGTTTGAGAATAAGGTGCTTAGGAAAATATTTGGGGCTAAGCGGGATGAAGTTACAGGAGAATGGAGAAAGTTACACAACACAGAATTGCACGCATTGTATTCTTCACCTGACATAATTAGGAACTTAAAATCCAGACGTTTGAGATGGGCAGGGCATGTAGCACGTATGGGCGAATCCAGAAATGCATATAGAGTGTTAGTTGGGAGACCGAAGGGAAAAGTACCTTTAGGGAGGCCGAGACGTAGATGGGAGTATAATATTAAAATGGATTTGAGGGAGGCGGGGTATGATGATAGAGACTGGATTAATCTTGCACAGGATAGTGAGCGATGGCGGGCTTATGTGAGGGCGGCAATTAATCTTCGGGTTCCTTAAAAGCCATTTGTAAGTAAGTAAGTAAGTAATAATAATAATAATAATAATAACAATAATAATATATCTGTTATTAATTGTATTAAAAAATATGGTACGAAATTTAATTAAATGTAATAGTTTTAAAATTGAAAATGATTTCGTTCGTAATTATCGTTTTCAGTTTTCTAAAAGTTTTTAATTTTATTTAAGTTGTAGAGTCTACTAGAGCTTTTGACTTCATTATTAAAAAAAAAAAAGAGAACATTTTTATTTACGAAAATTGGTATTTAAGGGTAATATAAGACTTCGAGCTTAGGCTATTCCTTTCTTTCCAAACCAAACCAAACCAAAAGCTGACTCCAGTGATTCAACCACACTCATAACGAGACAGTGGATTTTCGGTCGCTACGCAGCAAGACATCGCTTTCCCTGGCTTACGGAAGGAGCGTAACAGCGAGTTGAACAACATCTCTGCAACAGACATACACATAAGTTTCAGTATCGGGTCCGAAAATCCGCTCTCTGAACAAATGAATTTACAACAAGCGACTGGTACCATCCTTTTAACAATAAGGGCTCTTCATTGCCTGTTTTTACTGCAAACAGTCAATACAAGTACACAACTTGCAACGAAAAGCATAAATTATTTTGTGTATCATTTCTTTTAAAATATAGTTTTCCCATCATAATTCACTACATATTATTATTTTAAGTTTAATATATGCATTACAAAAAATCACAAACAGAACAGTCTCTTGAACCTTGGAGTTGAGCACTGCTGTGTTGCTTTTGTTTCACATAATTACCCATTAATTTATCAACAGTAATCTCACTAAAGGTTTTGATTTATCTAGAGAAAATCAAAACTCGAGTGGGATTTAATTGACTATTACACGATTAGAAGAAATTATATAAAGATTAGAAGTAACGAAGTACTCCAATACAATAAAATATTAATTGACTTACGAAAATACAAAACTGTCTTCAAATTTGTGCCATCTCCACATTATAAATATTACGCTAGTAGATGGCAGTAGTGTGTTATGAATAGCTGTTTTCTTATCAGTTTTGCCAACTATGGAATCTTCATTGAACTCTGTGGACGGTTACTGGTCAAGAAGGCTTTGTTGATTCAGTTTCATTTTTATTAAAACAGTTGCATTCCACTTCAATTATCCCGATCCCAGTAATCAACATCACTTGACAGATGATTTTCAATAAATCTCAGTATTAAACAATCTCTGATACGTGACTACTCATAATATCATATAGCAGAAGCTATAACATATTAACCTAAATAATATAAACGAGTGTTAGAAAAGTTTTAAATAGGGATGATGAAATAAACAAGAAACATTTTAATTAACGACGATGAAATAAAAATAAACATGAATAATTTTAAAAGAAACAATTATTGAAAGTAGGTACAATTTTCAAATTTGAATGTTTTAGTGGTTGGTGGTTCAGTTGATGTTATATTGGACGTGTGCGTAAAAGAAGTGAACTCGGCGATGTATATGGTGTATCCCTCAACTTATTCAAGATTTCCGAATGGTGCTCTTCATTTATTTGTAAATAGTGTTTCAGGGAAGATGCATAGCAATGGCCAGTGATCTTTATTAATTCTTGTTCTTGAATGCCAATGTGAGTCATATTTGAAACTGCTGTGCATCGACTGGAGTGGTTTGTAATTTTCTGTTTTTTGACGTCCAGACCAGTACAGTATGAAATGTTGGCAAGCAAAGAAACAAATGCTAGGGTAGTGATAAAAATAAACAAATGCTAGGTACGCGATAAAATTAAACAAATGCTAGGGACGCGATAAAATTGTGCGATAAGCAGCCATGATTGGTTGAAAGACGTCCTTTCGTACAGTTTTATTGGTCAAAAGTAGTGTGACGTAGTAAAAGTGTAATAGTCACTAAAAACTGTATTTCATGTGCATCATTCCCGGATAAATTGACTCCTTGATATTTATTCAATAGAAGAAGGTGAACTAGCGAATTCTAAATGAGGCAGTACAGCAAGTAGACAGCTTCAAATACTTGAGGTGTACTATAAGCAGTAACATGAGCTGCTGCCAAGAAGTCAAAAGGAAAATAGCAATGTCAAAGGAAGCTTTTAACAGAAAAAGAAACATCTTCTGCGGACCTCTGGAGAAAGAACTACGGAAGATACTAGTGAATTGCTTTGTGTGAAGTGTAGCATTATATGGGGCAGAAGTATGGATATTACGACGAAGTGAAGAGAAGCGAATAGAAGCATTTGAAATGTGGATATGGAGAAGGATCGAACGTGTGAAATGGACAGAGGGAATAAGAAATGAAGCTGTGGTAGAAAGAATGGATGAAGGAAGAATGATGCTGAAACTGATCAGAAAGAGGAAAAGGAATTGGTTGGATCACTAGTTGAGAAGAAACTGCCTACTGAAGGATGCACTGGAAGGAATGGTGAACGGGAGAAGAGTTCGGGGCAGAAGAATATATCAGATAATAGACGACATTAAGATATATGGATGATACGCGGGGACAAAGGGGAAGGCAGAAAATAGGAAAGACTGGAGAATGCTGGATTTGCAGTGAAAGATCTGTCCTTGGGCAGAACACTATGAATGAATGAATATTCAATACGAACAAAATTCGTCCAACAGAGTAGAAAACATAATTGCAATCAGGGATGATGAGAAACTTATGTTTCGTGAAAATTTCTAAATTGATTTTTTGTAGTAACAGGAGTTCTTTTTATACTTTGCGTAATGATAAAGCAAATTAAAGAAATTTATGAAGAATACCTGAGTCTCACCTATACATCCAAGGGAATGCAAGCTATACCAGCTGCATCCATACGTGGTCTAGTCAATAAATCATACCACCACCAACCTGTTTGTCATCAACACCAATATAATCATTTTGGCTTGCTGCATCACGGGCGCATGATACTGCATGTACATAGTGGTTGCCAGTAGCCATCACATCAGCTGTGTCAAGAGATGATTCCTCAGGCTGGCAGTCCGGCAGCAGTAGCAGAGCTCTTCTCAGGCATAGTGAAGGAACCCCGCCATGGCCTTGGAAAGCACGAAGGACTGGCAGTCACAGCTGAAGATAGTAATGAATATAGATAGCATTTTCCTTATAAATCCACAATTTTCAAACTGGAGCCTATATGTTATAATAAATAGGGCTAGGATGTCCACGACCTAAACCAGGTCTGCTTAGAAATGAGGGATTCACAACCAGAGTGGACCAAGTCCTTCTGGAATAATTTTGAGAAATTGAGTCTTAAAGTTCCTGGCTCATGCTTTGCAACCTTCACCTTCCATAGGAAATGCTGCTCTCTGTGGAGTAACAAATGAGTTATGGACTTGGTTTGTTATGGCAATGAATAAATCTAAGTTTTCTTTATCCGAAATTGTATTAATCCACAAACTGATCACTGGTGGACTTGGTCTACTCTGATTGTGAGCCCCTCATATATGCAAACAACTGAACCCTAAAAGTAGTTAAATGTTCTCCCAAAAGGGTAAAATATGACTCAAATTTTTATTTAAAAATAATTAGAAATTTGTAAGCAACTAAAAGGGTAAAATATGACCAACATTTTGATTAGAAAATAATTAATTAGTTAAAACTAAAAAGACATGTTTGAATACGAATGCTAATTCTTCCCGTTTCTCCTGCGCGCATCTAGTAAGCAATTTGACAAACGAAGACGTTAAGCTGGCTATTGCGAATAGTGTTGACAGTCGGAGTGCAATCTAGTAACAGCTGATCCTGTACATAGTTATGTCTCATTCGTAATTTCATTGTGAAAAGCTAACCTCTTTCTCATATTTCGTTACTTTTTTTTTCCGAATCTAAATTTATGTTGCATGGTTAAAGGTCATTTTCAGAACGTAAAATTGGACGGAGTTACGAAATAATAGACCAACCGACAATTTGAAAAAAGCGAGATATTTGCACAGATCTGTTGATGGCAGGCTAATTTAACTCGGAAAAAATCTAGAATGCGATATCTGAATTTTGCTGGTACTTATAAACAAAAATTCGTTTATTGCATAAAATTCATTTATTTATTTTGCTTTGAAATATTAATTTAACTGCTAGTCTCTTATAAAAAATCCGTTACCCTTTTTAGTATTATTTGTGCTATTTTTATTAACAGTATTAATGTTACAATACTTCTTGCATAAAATGTTCTACAAAAGACATATTTATTTCAAATGCCAATATCTCGAAACACGTTTTTAGCGCTTGGTCTCTTATTGCGTAACTCCGTCCAATTCATAAATATAAGTGAACTGCAACTATCTATAAATTATACCACTAACTGCCACTGAGATTTCGGCTTTGTATTAATTTTTTAGATGTGCTAATTATTGATCTATTATCAATTCCTTCTTAACAATGATGGCCTCAAAGACGTTGAGAGAAATGTATGAATTTTCACATATAGAAATGTAGCCTATATCATATGCGGGCCAACAAAGTATATTTAAGTTTCTATCAAGACAATTTTTAAAATATCACGCCAGAAAATGTCGTTTGAATTATGTGTTACACAACATGTAAAACCTCTGGTCGAGGTGCTGGCTGAAATGTACATCTATTATCAGCCACTACATCTCACTTGATGATATATGTCAGAGAAAAAATAATTGTTTACATACATCTGAAGTTTGATTAGTGTAATATGTAGCTAGTCGGCAATGTAAGCAATTGAGGGGGAAAGAAGCTAGCCACTCTGCCCCATTATCTCCAGGATTAGTTGCCTCATGGGTGATGCCATATTGGTGTCACTTGTTGGATCCAGACCTGTCTTCGGACAGTTGACTAAACAACAACAGCAACATGTAAATTTATTGCACTGATTAACCCAACATATGAAATTGAATCACTTCCGTATCAAAAGATTTGACACGTACAGGTCCTAGGCACATTTTCGAAGTCTAAATAATAATAATAATAATAATAATAATAATAATAATAATAATAATAATAATAATAATAATAATAATCTAAAACTAATTTTTTCGCTTTCAATGTTTACAGATAGCGAATACTCCTGCAAAATGTTCGTAACTTCATTAAAAATATAAATGTAGAAATAACTGCTAAATGTACATAGGCCAAATAGAAATGATCGGGACGAAACTGAAATACAAACTGCTGAGCCATTTATACCCGAACCCACGCTTTCAGAAGTCGAAATTGCGATAGAAAATCTGAAAAAGTACAAGTCTCCAGGTATCGATCAAATTCCAGCAGAATTAATACAAGAGGGTGGAAGTGCATGATATAGCGAAATTTATTAACGTGTACTTGCTATTTGGGAAAAGGAAATTGTACCAGAACAATGGAAGGAGTCAATAATTGTACCTATTTTTAAATAGGGGGACAAAACCAACTGTGGTAACTTTCGAGGAATATCACTTTTGTTGACGTCGTACAAAATTTTGTCCAATATCCTTTTGAGAAGATTAACTCCGTACGTAGATGAAAGTATTGGAGATCATCAGTGCGGTTTTCGGCGCAATAGATCGACTATTGATCAGATTTTTTGTATTCGACAGATAATGGAGAAAAAATAGGAGTATAAGGGTACAGTACATCAGTTATTCATAGACTTCAAAAGGCATATGACTCGGTTAAGAGGGAAGTATTATATGATATTCTTATTGAATTTGGTATTCCCAAGAAACTAGTTCGGTTAATTAAAATGTGTCTCAGTGAAACATACAGCAGAGTCCGTATAGGCCAGTTTCTATCTGATGCTTTTCCAATTCACTGCGAGCTAAAGCAGGGAGATGCACTATCACCTTTACTTTTTAACTTCGCTCTAGAATATGCCATTAGGAAAGTTCAGGATAACACAGAGGGTTGGGAATTGAACGGGTTACATCAGCGTCTTGTCTATGCAGATGACGTGAATATGTTAGGAGAAAATCCACAAACGATTAGGGAAAACGCGGAAATTCTACTTGAAGCAAGTAAAGAGAATTGTTTGAAAGTAAAAAAGAAAAGACTAAGTATATGATTATGTCTCGTGATCAGAATATTGTACGAAATGGAACTATAAAAGTTGGCGATTTATCCTTCGAAGAGGTGGAAAAATTCAAATATCTTGGAGCAACAGTAACAAATATAAATAACACTCGGGAGGAAATTAAACACAGAATAAATATGGGAAATGCCTGTTATTATTCGGTTGAGAAGCTTTTGTCATCTAGTCTGCTGTCAAAAAATCTGAAAGTTAGAATTTATAAAAGAGTTACATTACCGGTTGTTCTGTATGGCTGTGAAACTTGGACTCTCACTTTGGAGAGAGGAACAGAGATGGAGGGTTTTTGAGAATAAGGTTCTTAGGAAAATATTTGGGGCTAAGAGGGATGAAGTTACAAGCGAATGGAGAAAGTTACACAACGCAGAGCTGCACGCATTGTATTGTTCACCTGACATAATTAGGAACATTAAATCCAGACGTTTAAGATGGGCAGGGCATGTAGCACGTATGGGCGAATCCAGAAATGCATATAGAGTATTAGTTGGGAGGCCAGAGGGGAAAAGACCTTTGGGAAGGCCGAGACGTAGATGGGAGGATAATATTAAAATGGATTTGAGGGAGGTGGGATATGATGGTAGGGACTGGATTCATCTTGCTCAGGATAGGGACCAATGGCGGGCTTATGTGAGGGCGCCAATGAACCTCCGAGTTCCTTAAAAGTCAGTAAGTAAGTATATAAGCTATATAAATTCGCCTTTGAAAACAATGTTAACATTATGAATCCTTGTAACGTAATGCCCATTAATAGATATTTCAGATTATTCAGTTTTATTAGTCCTTTCGTAAAAATTTTCTATAAGGAAATAACATATATTTTCAATAATGCTTGATGAAAATTAATATTCTATTAAGTACTCGAAACTAAAGTGATCGTGGTAAAAATTAACTTTCTATTATATTATATTCTATACCGAATTTTATCTGAAACTATGTTGCATTTTAATTTCAGAACATCTTTAAGCATTCATTAACCTATACCGGTATATTTCGGGTCCAAATTAAAGTTAATCGCATCATCTAACATACAGAACATGCAAAGTAAAATTGTAATTCAAATCTGAAGTTCTAAATTTAGTGTACTTTGTAAATTTGTAGTGTTTTTGTAACGTTTTTACTCCTGGTTGAGTATTAGAGAAGGCCGTATGGCCTTAACTCTGCCAGGTTAAATAAATCATTATTATTATTATTATTATTATTATTATTATTATTATTATTATTATTATTATTATTATTATTATTAAATGCGAACTACCCCCTGGTGTTTATTACTTCTATCAAGTTATATATCAGAACTTTACTGCTACATTTCCCGATACAATTTGTTATCCCGACGGTTTTGCAATTTTGAAATACATGATTTCTAGTAAAGAAAATCTTGAATCGTCACTCACCACTTCAAATGCATAATCCAGCCGCTTTCGTCTCCCATTACAGTTCGACTAAACAGAGGCAAAGTTACAATTGCCACAGGCAGAGGGCAGTTGTGTGTTGGACGTAATTCAGCCAATGAGAAGTCACACAGTAATAACATCCAAACATTTTTTAGGAATGTTTACTAATTGTACGAAGTACAGGACGATACAGAAATAAAGACAGTATTCATAATATGAAATACGGCATGAGAAATGCATTTCAATTGTGTGTGTTTAGTTGAAATTAATGTTCAGTAGACCTACACCTATTAGACTGTCTATAAGTCTGTAGGTTACTTCAAATTCCACATATAAACAAGCAGTAGGTAGGATAATATAAAATTATTATCTACCCCAATTAAAATTTCCTCATTCTATTCTCGTCTATGCGGCATCAGACTTTTCCAGCCCCGTCAACTACACGGAGAGAAAAAAGACAAATTTAATCAGAGCAAATAGAATAATCATGTAATGTACAGGGAATTAAATGCAACAATACGACATTATAGAATATACGAATATACGCTGTACTTTTTCGTAGTTGTACGTACGATTTTTTACACGTAAGAAAATAAGCAACATGAGAAGCATTTTATTAATTCATATACATGGAGGTAATAACAGTAAAATGTCTTCCTCGGTGGTCTAGGGGTAACCATGCTAGCAAATGTTCCGAGGTTCATTGATTCAAACTCAAACGAGGGCGATGTACCCTAGCTAATTTAACGGACGATAAAATTTTTATCATGAGTTGTAAAGCCATGCGTCACATAGGCCATCTTAGATTTACAACCCTGTACTGATAGAGGGCTCCAGGCAAGATTTGCAGGTCATTTCTAGCCCACTTTTAATTTCGACTGTGAAAGATTTCTTCAGTTCAAAGTATCATTAAAACTGCATAATATGGGTCAGTCTACAGAACATGTGGCGTTTATGAGATAACATTTAAAAACGCCAAAGGAAATAGCCGGACAAAAAAATCTGAAATTAATTTTCTAAGCTATATCATTCCCCCTCTCATCTAAAGTACGAATGGTTCCATCTTTTTTTTTCATTATTTATGAACAAAATAAAATAAAAAGTAAAACAGAAGATACACAGACGTAACGGAGTATCGATGCTAAATGATTTTATATTTCAACAATTAATTTACTGGTACCGGTATTTTAAATATAGCCTATGCCTCTATTCCTCATTTTATATTACCAAAACAGAAGTTTAAATTGTAATTAAAAACGGTATCAGATTCAGATGTTATATAGGGCATTAATTTAATAAATAACCCTAATGAAAGAATGTTAGTGATAATAATTAAGACAATATGTTCTTAGATAAGAAATACATTAAACTATTATGGATCATAATTTGAATTAAACATTTTTGCATTCTCCGTTTCGAATTGCATATTTCCGTAACAAATTCAATGTAACGAAGGATACATCTGCGAAGGACACAGATTGCTAAATTTTGTTTTGTTTATGATGCTTATTTTGAGGTCAAATTATGAAATTTCACTAAGGGGTTATGTGTAGCTTACAACTGTAAAAGTTTTGGAAATATTCAACACTTTTTCCTCCTTTACTGTATCTTGTACAATAATGAAAATTGGACTATGTGAAACACTGTCCTTCTGCTGTGTGAAAAAAAAATATTTTTACGATTTAAAAAATTATTTATATCTTTCTTATTCAAAATGATGCCAGTTTACTTTGCAGTGATGAAGCGTTTCCCTCATAAACTTGTTAACTTTCTCATGTTCTCTCTCTTTTATTTTATTGATGAAACTCATGTTTACAATATCATGCTCTTTAAACTACATTCCTTAATAAATAATATTTCTTTTTATTTTGTGTTAGAAGGAAATACTGATATTTGACTAATTTTTTTAATGAATTTATTTTTTATTAGACAATCTATCAAAGGTAGAGAAGTGATCTTGCATCATATTGTAGATATGACATGCATAAACACATAGAAAAAATTTCATGACAGAATGTTGGATAGTTTTTGAGTTATGTGGGAAAAGCTTCATCGCTGCACAGTGAACTGAATTTTGAAAAAAGGAATGTAAATATTTTTTTAAATCGTAAAAATATATATTTTTTTAAATCGTAAAAATATATATTTTTTTAAATCGTAAAATATTTTTTTCTTATAGCAGAAGGACAGTGTTTTACACATACTAATTTTCATTATTATACAAAATATAGTAATGGAGGAAAAAAAGTTGAATACTTCCAAAATTTTACTGCTGTAAGCTGTACGTAACCCCTTAAGTGTCTATGAAAATACTCTTAAATTAGAATTCATAATTTATTGTGCGATTTTCAATAAGACATTTCTGAGTTAAGAACGGTGGATACACGGAGATTAGCACCGTCTTAACAATCCTGAAGAAACCGATCAAATAATGTTGCTTAAGCACACTATTAATAAATTAAATAAATAAAATGACTTCTCTTTCTGCTTCTTCAACTAATCCGTGAACAGTTTTACCCTTGGTAAGCTATTTTTAGAACGAAGGATGCAGGGAAAGCATGTGACATATACTTTGTTCCATAATACCTGACAGGCGACGTAAATATTGCCGGCAGAGGAGGAGAGAAGTATAATAGCTATTCAACCAATGGCAGAGTCTCATTCCACGCTTGACTTAAAGTTGGGCAGTCTGAAGCATTCTACATCTGGTCAGACAAGGCCCTATTTTTAAGTATACATTAGAGTCATTCTTGTTCGCTTTCAAATTTATTACGCTTTTCTGTCACGGAAATACAGTTTATGAAGTTATTTTCTAATCTAGTGGACGTTTTAATGCCTTTGCTTTCCAAAATGAAACAGATCTCTGAAATTGCAACCACGAATTAAACTGAATTGGGATAAGAAAACAGAAAGATATCCCTGGGAAAGAGGACAATAATTACATTGTCATGGATACTGCACTAAGATCACTCTTACCTGCAGCAGAATGCATCTCGAATGATCACGGTGGGCGTTCACCGTCTGGATTGCCTCGTTCGCGACTCAAATCTCGCTCCTTCAGTGTCCGCAGAACCAGAACAGCGGTGATGCCAAACTGAAAGTGGGATGGCCTTCCGCCTCTTCTTCAGTCGGTCCCCGCTTCGGTCTCACCTGGCAGAAAAACACAAATTGCTTACCAACTCAAGAAAGTCTTTGAACAAAAATAGATTGTGGTTTTATGTCTGTTTTAAACGAATCCGGTAAAGTGAGTCATCGATTCTGTGAAAGTTGAATTACTGGAACTTTCAAAAGGAGAAATAAAAACGTATTTGTTGGAGTAGAGGCTTTGAAACGGTGACCGCGAGACCCGGAACACAGCTCATCTTATGTGAAACTGGTTGCGATGTGAAGAGAGATTCTTGTAGGCGAGAAATAAAAGACACGTTCATTCATAAGTTGACTTCGTACTCATTCTGTCCAGCAAGTGGTGTCATTACATTTACTGTGCCTTACTCTGAGGCCTGGTTAACGCTGACAACAAGGTGTTCAGACGGTTGACTCTTATTACATGATGTCAACAGGACGCAGGGCTCTCGTTTATAGCTAGAGATCGGCACAATATGAAGAAAACATTTGAAGTGCGTTACAAAATCGCTCTGTTCGTTTTCCAAACTTTTTTTTTCCGATTTTGTAATAGTATATTACGATACAAGGTTGGGAAGTGGTTTTTACAAAATCAAGGAAAAGTTTAAAAAACAAGCCGAGCCAGTTTTTGAATTTCATAGATATTGTAATGCACTTCACAAATGTGTAGGCTATTGTACAATATATTTTTTACACGATCATATTTTTAAAACTGCAAATACAATATATTTTGCATTGAAAATTTAGAGCAATATTATTCCAAAGCCTTCGCAAAACTGCACTGTAATGGTAACTAAGTTAGAATAAGTGCACTGTAAGGGATCTATTTCAGTAGGCCTATAGTTTTATGTTATGAAGAATGGTTTTCATAGCAACAAGTTAATATATGGTAATAATAGAATTATTCTAACTTTCAAGGCCTAACAGCAATAGCTGTAAATACAACAAAAACACGATCGTGCTAAAAAAAAAGTCTTTCCCAACCTTGTATCGTAATATACTATACTAACTGTAATCGTCTTAATAATAATAATAATAATAATAATAATAATAATAATAATAATAATAATAATAATAATACAATACTATATATATATATATACTATACAAATGGCTTTTAAGGAACCCGAAGGTTCATTGCCGCCCTCACATAAGCCCGCCATCGGTCCCTATCCTGTGCAAGATTAAGCCAGTCTCTATCATCATACCCCACCTCCCTCAAATCCATTTTAATATTATCCTCCCATCTACGTCTCGGCCTCCCTAAAGGTCTTTTTCCCTCCGGTCTCCCAACTAACACTCTATATGCATTTCTGGATTCGCCCATACGTGCTACATGCCCTGCCCATCTCAAACGTCTGGATTTCAAGTTCCTAATTATGTCAGGTGAAGAATACAATGCGTGCAGTTCTGTGTTGTGTAACTTTCTCCATTCTCCTGTAACTTCATCCCGCTTAGCCCCAAATATTTTCCTAAGCACCTTATTCTCAAACACCCTTAACCTATGTTCCTCTCTCAGAGTGAGAGTCCAAGTTTCACAGCCATATAGAAGAACCGGTAATATAACTGTTTTATAAATTCTAACTTTCAGATTTTTGGACAGCATACTGGATGATAAGAGCTTCTCAACCGAATAATAACACGCATTTCCCATATTTATTCTGCGTTTAATTTCCTCCCGAGTGTCATTTATATTTGTTACTGTTGCTCCAAGATATTTGAATTTTTCCACCTCTTCGAAGGATAAATCTCCAATATTTATATTTCCATTTCGTACAATATTCCCGTCACGAGACATAATCATATACTTTGTCTTTTCGGGATTTACTTCCAAACCGATCGCTTTACTTGCTTCAAGTAAAATTTCCGTGTTTTCCCTAACCGTTTGTGTATTTTCTCCTAACATATTCACGTTATCTGCATAGACAAGAAGCTGATGTAGCCCGTTCAATTCCAAACCCTGCCTGTTATCCTGAAATAATAATAATAATAATAATAATAATAATAATAATAATAATAATAATAATAATAATATATTTATTGCAGCCAAATGGTCATTTAGTTCATAAGAACAGGTTGTGTTTTGCGTATTCACTTATTGATTTTGTCCTTTTGGAACATAGTTCGATATGGTAGCGTTCACATTTTTTGTAGCACAATTTACACTCACACGCTTCATTTGGTTCGTGGTATGCCGTGTTCTTGGATATGAGGTGGTGATACCCGTGGATTGCCCATCTTGTTATGACGTGCCGAATTCTAAAGTCTTTCCTCGTCCATTCTCGATCTTTCATGGTCCCTGTGCTGTAGGATTCTGGTGAGATGGCTTCTCTCTTAAAGTTGTTAGCAGTCGTTCCGTTGCGTTGGTCCTGGGTAGCATCATGTTCGTCCTTGGGTCTTCAATCAGGAGGGTCTCTCTTGCTAGTTGCAATCGTCTTAATACATTGACAATAGGCCATCTCTTTTCCTACATTCTCAGAATTACGAACTTTGATCAATTTTCAACCAACGTTGTTGTTATTGTTGTTTAGTCAACTGTCCGAAGACAGGTCTGAACTCACAAGTGGCATCAACATGGCACCATTTATGAGGCAACTAGGCCAGGAGATAATGGGATAGGATGGCCAGTTCCTTTCCCCCTCCATTGTATACATAGCCGATTAGCTACATATTACACTAATCAGACTTCAGATGCATACAAACAACTATTCTTACTCTGATACATATCGTCAAGTGAGATGTACTGCGTGATGATAGATGTACAGTTGTGGCAAAAAAACCGGACCGGCCCTTGTAGCTGATTTCAGGGCCTTGTTCACTCCTGAGCACGATAGACTGGTAACTAAGACTTTCGTGGTTCGAATCCTGCCTGGGAAAGAAACTTTTTCTTGTTCCTTATTCAAATTTATTCCCAATACTTTTCGATTGCAGCTATATTTTACTACTTAATTAATTTATTATTCCCAGAACATGAATTTTACCAGCAGTCGAAAAATATTGGGAATAAATTTGAATAAGGAACAAAAAATGTTTCCTTCCCAGGGAGGATTTGAACGACGAAAGTCTTAGTTACCAGTCTATCGTGCTCTGGAGTGAACAAGGCTCTGAAATCAGCTACAAGGGTCGGTCCGGTTTTTTTTTTTTTGCCACTACTGTACATATCAGCAGAATCTCATTCGGTCAACCAAAGTAGTAATTATTATAATTATATGATAATTAATTTATTTAAAAAACGTTTCACTAGACGGTACTGAATCGCTTATCTTGTTTCACAGTTTATTATTAATTATTATGCTCGACCATGCCGAAATGTAGTAATTATACACCTGGTAGTAACCCTTTAATGCACCTCATTAAATTACACATATTCATTATAATTCAGTTGTTTAGCAAATGAAAAATCACCTTTGTACTGATTTTACCATTATAAAACCGCAAGTATCGATTATTCTCGGATAAGCAATCGAAAGACAATTAGCGAAAAGTCGCGGAGGCTGAAAATCCAATACTGTCGCAGAAGGTTATGTTCTGTTACTAATTAGCGTTAATTATAAATAATATTAAAATAAATTCAATTTGTCATCTCGTTTTTCAATTCTAAATCAATTTCCAGATTATATCAAGCCTAATCTTCATGTTATTCTCTAGATTATATCAAGGTCAATGACATTCGTGTTTCGGGAAAAATCAATACTTTCGCGTCTGCGCACATCTCACAATTCAGGTCAGTTCCACTCCTCACTTACATAACCATAACATGAATACTTCTGAATAATTTCAAGTTAGAAGTATGGTCGAGTATAAAAAGTCGTTTGAAACTTGCCTATAATGGTAATTAAGACGCTCGTATGAAAATTATGAAACTCGCTTGCACTTGTTTCATAAACAAACATTCTCGCGTCTTAATTACTACCATTATAGGCCCGTTGCATAATGTACTATTTAATTAGTTATTTAACGACGCTATATCAACTACTATGTTATTTAGCGTCGATGGGATTTGTAATAGCGACGAGATGAGGACAGGATGACCTGGCATTCGTCTTACAGTTGGGGAAAAACTCGGAAAAAATCCAACCAGATAATGAGCCCAAGCTGGAATCGAACCCACGCTCGAGCGAAATTCGGATCAGAAGACAAACTCGGATGCCGCCTATCTACGTCGGTCGATCCGTCACTTTAAAAGAAGTTAAACTAAAGATATTCTACATACAGAGCATCAAACATTCTGCTTCCTGCCATCCATACATCAATCTCGCGTGTATTCTGAAGAAACAACTATACTGATTGCGACAGTCATGTTAGTGGGCCAAACAGTGCTCTGATTTATGCAACTGGATTCTCACCACATTAAAACAGTAATTGGAGGTCCACGCACGCAGAAATGGTTTATACCTCGACAAGTCAGAACAAATCAATTTCATGTGAATCCTGACGTCACGTACTCAAGCCCGCGAGTCCTCAAGACAGAGACGAGGCGGAACTAAAAACTGGAACCGGATTTAAAGCTTTGACTTAGAGATTGTGGGATGGAGACAGTGTCTAGTCCATCAAAGAAACTAAGGACGACTTTCGATAGATAGAACCGGACGTAGCCTATACATAAATGTAGGTTTGTTCCAGTCGGCGTGAGTGTATGGAGTCTTGATGGGAACGCAAGAGATGTAGGTATCTATCGCCAAGAACAAAGTGAAGCCCGAAGCTATGGTCTGCCTAGATGTTTATAAATTGTTAATCCGTGTAACATTCCAAGCGGGCGGGGCATTTCTTGATTAAACCATCCTTCCGGTAGTGCGTCACATTGCGTATCAGCGTTAATCGGAATACAGCAGTGTTTCTCAAGCTGTGATCCGCAAAACTACTGCTCAGAAAATACATTTTTCTTATATTTTAATACTGTATTACAATAGTGATGGAAAAAAATCCTGTTTATGAAACATTTCCAGATCACCTGATATCATCATCATCATCATCATCATCATCATCATCATCCTATCTTATTCCTCTAACAGTACGTACTGTAGGAGTCCCGATGCCAAGTTACTCAATTGAGTGCGCTCCTTGTGGGATGACTATTATATTAATATAGATAGATAGATAGATAGATAGATAGATAGATAGATAGATAGATAGATAGACAGACAGACAGACAGACAGACAGACAGACAGACAGACAGACAGACAGACAGACAGACAGACAGACAGACAGACAGACAGACAGACAGACAGACAGACAGACAGACAGACAGACAGACAGACAGACAGACAGACAGACAGACAGATAGATAGATAGATAGATAGATAGATAGATAGATAGATAGATAGATAGATAGATAGATAGATAGATAGATAGATAGATAGATATCCCCAACTAACCTCACCGTAGCAGTATTGGAATTGCCACTGTCTTAAGCTCTGTATCTTCGCTTTCCTTTTAGTCTTCTAGAGATTGTACCACATATATTTTGAAACCGTTGTAATTTTATGTTAATATCATTATCTGGTTTATATCTGATGTCACAGACTAAATATTTGAAATGTGATATTTGCTCTAATTTTTTAATATTTAATATTTTGGTTCTAATTGAGTATTTACCATGGAATGCCATTAATTTTGTTTTTATAGTGGATAATTTCATGTTATAATTCTTTCCTATTATACGCAATGTGTACATTTCATTTTGCAGTTTCTCTTCATAGTCAAACATTAAAACAGCATCATCTGCAAATAGTAACATATTCAATGTGTTACGTCTTAAACTAATATCTTTATCTACAACTTTTTTCCATTCCGGTAGAATGTCGTCCAAGTGTATATTAAGGGGAGGCAGAGGTGAATATTTCAAAATCCACAAAATTTGTCCGATTTGTTTGAAATTGATCATGGATACTACGTATGTTATTAGTAATGGACATACCAAGTTTCAACTTTCTAAGTACAATAGTTCTGTAAATATTAATAATTTTATAAAACTTTATATCGTTTGATATAAAATGCTACATGCACCATGTTGTAAGAAATTTTCAATATTTATTTTTATTTATATGTTCAGAGAAGGTATATAAATAATGATAAGTATTAGTTTATTATGGGAGTGATATAGTAATACAGTTATCTTGGTTTTAATTTCATACATTTAAGGGCACAAAATCAAAAACTAACATTGGAATATCAAATTAAATATAATAAAAATGGAAAAAACCAAATTTTCATTTTTTCTTTAGTTTTGTTCGAAAATTTCACCTCTGCCTCTCCTTAAATAAAACTGGATAAAGGGTGCATTCCTGCTTAACACCCAGGTTTGCTTTTATTTTATGGAATTGTCTACTTATTTTAATTTTTGTTTCCGTATAAAAGATTTGCATTACTTGGGTTACCTAGATGTAGAGGAAAACCTAATTCTCTATGGGCCGTATTCATAGACATTCTTAGCGCGGGCTTTCGGTGGATGATCGGCGAACTAACGTTTTTCGTATTCATAAACCAGTGTCAGCGATATGATATGATATGAATCCTGTTTAGCACCCTCGTAGCGCGGGCTAGCGAAATGTCTATGAATAGCACCCTATGTGTGTAGCTGGAAATAGGCCTACCACTGGTCTATACAGATCATAATTTCACGAAAAATTTGGAATAATGTTGTGATCCTTAGTTTTATGTCACTAAAATATGTTTACATCATAGATTTAAAGCAGTATTTCCTAGAAGAAGTGTAAACTAATTTAAATAATGATGATGGTTTTTGTTTTAGTTTTAATTCAATTAACATGACCGAGTGCCATCCCTGAAAGACATCGTGACATGTACCTGTTCAGGCTAAGATATAGCTTCCTGCGTATACAGTTATTTGTGAACTCGTACCTATAAATTAGTATCTGGACAAGTGTCAGAGATTACAAGCAGCTGTACCAGAGATCGTGTCATATAACAGTTAATAAATAAGAGCTCATTGATTATAAGGAGCACACTTGGTGAAAGGTTGTATACGCCAAGCAAAACTAAACTCACCATCAACTACAGTACAAGGAAGGGTTTTACCTGGAGGAACATACATAAGTGTTCTACCCCAGAGCAGGTATTTCGTTGCAAACCCAGCTTTCTCCAATCTTTCCTATCTTCTGCCTTCCTCTTAGTCTCCGCATATGATCCATATATCTTAATGTCGTCTATCATCTCATATCTTCTTCTGCCCCGAACTCTTTTCCCGTTCACCATTCCTTCTAGCGCATCTTTCAGTAGGTAGTTTCTACTCAGCCAGTGACCCAAATAATTCCTTTTTTTCTTCCTGATCAGTTTCAGGATCATTCTTTCTTCACTCACACTTGTGCTGCCTTTCTTATTCTGTCTGAACGTTTCACTCCTTCCATTCTTCTACATATTCACATTTCAAATGCTTCTGTTCGTTTCTCTTCACTTCGTCGTAATTTCCATGTTTCTGTTCTATATAATGCCACTCTCCACACAAAGCACTTCACTAGTCTCTTCCTTAGGTATTTTTCTAGAGTCGCCAGAAGATGCTCCTTTTTCTATTAAAAGCGTACTTTACCATTGTTATCCTCCTTTTGACTTCCTGGCAGCAGCTCATGTTACTGCTTATAGTACATCCCAAGTATATGAAGCTGTCCACTTGCTCTACTGCCTCATTTAGAATTCGCAAGTTTACCTTCTTTACTTTCTTCCTATGATCATAGTCTTCGGCTTGTTTGCATTTATCTTCATCCCATACTGCTCACAGAGGTCATTTAGCTCCAGTAGCATATTATCCCTTAGTATTGTCTTCTCTTCTGCTAACAACGTCATGTCATCAGCAAATCTTACGCACTTTATTCTTCTTCCTATTATCACCTCTCCCATGTCATGAAAACAGTGCTTATCAAACCCTCGTTAGGTGATAAAGGGCATCCTTGTCGTACTCCTCTCCCTATTTCACTTCCTTCTGACATTTCTTCTTATATCCTGACTTAGAGTCGTCGTTTCATATAAAGATTACTGAACAGCCTCCTATCTTTCCAATTCACACCTATTTTTTTCAGGATGTCCAATCCACTCTGTCAAACGCCTTTTGTAGGTGCACAAATACTACATACATTTCTTTATTCCTCTTTAGATATCTTTCGCCAATTGTTCGTAGCAGCCCAATTGCATCTCTCGTATCTTTTTTTTTTAAATTTAATCAGTATGCCCCAACGAGTATAACTCATATGTAGGGGCTATAAAAGAACACATACATATGTACATATGTTATACAATATAATTGAAAAGCCATGAAACTACAGTCTGTGAAAAACAAACAATAACACAAGAATTTATGAAAGAAAGAAAGCAAAATAAGAACAAATTGTAAGATAACATAAAGTTTTGGGCAGAAAGAAGAAAAAGTTTGAAACAATGAAATAAATAAATCACCTGAGAATTAAAATAAATAATCTTCCCAAAAACGTATTTCTAAACAATTCTTAAAACACCGGCAATTTGGTAAAAGTCTATGTTCTGAAGGAAGTTGGTTAAAAGTTGTTGTTAAAATGGTTAAGTCCTTTCGTTCCACAAGTTACGAAGCTATGCTGAGATAAATATATATTTTCTTTTTGTCTTGTTAAGTAAGTATGTATATCTTTATTAAACTGAAATGTAATATTACTATGTTGTAAATTGTTAATAACTTTGTACATGAAAATAGCAGCACCTAATTTGATAATTGATTCAACTGGTAGAACTGGAGTCAAATAATGAAAACCCAATAAATTTCTTAAAGCTCTCATTATGTCCTCAAATAAGTGACATATACATTAAAAGAGCATAATCTTACATTCAAGAGACAAGATATAGGCAAACTGCTCTTTTTCCAACTGTCCTTCCATCTTAGAATATAAAAATCGAAATGAGTTAATATTATTATTATTATTATTATTATTATTATTATTATTATTATTATTATTATTATTATTATTATTATTTAAGACGATTACGTAGTTGAGTATTGTGCGAAATTGGTATGTTTTGTAGTGTGTCATGATTGTGTGAACATTGTACATTTTAAAGCCACGCATTGTCTTCATCAGATTTCTCTGGTGATGGAGTAGATACGTTGCTCCGAAACGTTGGCTATTTCTACATAAACGACACTATGTGAAAATGCAAAAAAAAAGCACAGTACAAACAGTAAACAAGAAACAAGAATCAACAAATCACAACGAACCCAGGAAATACAGTACAACACAACATACGTATATGAATATTGAAAGTTGTGGCTATCCCCTCTCTCATTGTATTATGCACATGTTATGCTACTTGATTCAGACTTAATTATTGTCCTTTGTACCAGATACTGCCGAACATCCGCCCAGCTTCCTCTTCCTTTCCGCCGTCAGGCATAGTAAAATCCAGGTCAGTAGGTAAGTGTGGCGGGGAATAATAATTGTTTGAGATAAGCTGCAATTTTTCCGTCACAAATGCCTCGGGTATTGTCACTAGATTGAGAGATATTCAAAATAATATCATACATATCACTAATCTTTGTGTGTCGTATCTTCATCTTCGTCATGTGGACAACCTGCAGCAAGTGACGGTTATTAAGTAGTTTTTAAAGTGTATAAACATACCCTTGCCAAGGTTTTGAGAGTGCCAATAGTCATATCTATAGTCAGTAAGTAAACAATGTCAGTGGGTAAATAACTAGGTTGCAGGAATTTGACGAAACCGTAACTTTCGTTCGTACGAATTTTAACAACATTAGACGGTGAAATATAGGCTACTAGCAGATATCAACGTTGAATTGACGAAGAGTCCGAAAGAGACGTCCTTGATACACTTTAGAGCAGCTGTCGGCAATTTTATACTCACGATAACATCACTGACTCTCAATACGTTGACTACTTAATGATTTATAGATGGCCAAATTAGGCCTGTATGTTATTTCAACTTAACTTTTACTGTGTCAAAACAACCTAGGAAAATACGTCACGATTTGTCACTCTTAATAGGCCTAGGCTAAAAGACGTAAATTTTCGTCTGTTAGTCACGATATTTGTTTAGATTTTACAAGTTTTCATTCAGAAGACAATTGTTCGGAAATACAGTAGAAGCTCTATTATCCGTCGTTATCAAGGGGGTGAGCTGAACGGTGAATAAAAAATATCGGATAATCCGTAACATAAAAGATTTTCGTAAATTTAGTACATAATACTCACACTTTCGTATTTCCTCCATGATCTTTTATGTAACACGCTAGATAGAGGATCAGAAGTTCACTAATTTAAGTCAGGTTGTCAACAATGAGCTTTTAAGGAGCAAGAAAATTCATCGTACCGTAATGGCTGTATGTGGGAAGTAAGGAATAGTGGAGATCTCATGTTGAAGACTTGCATACTTTATACACTTATCTTTAATTTATATTAAATTGCACACAGTTGTAACTCTCGTGTTCTGATGCGAGATGAACTATAGTTTCTCTTTCCCCAAACCATTCAATGATTTGCACATTTTTCGATACTTACTTAATACAGAGTGTTTCCGTGCTGGTGTTACTAATTTCAAGAATGATGGCGAAGGGCACATGTATCAATTTGAGATAAGGAACCCAGGTACGGAAATGACTGAGTCGAAAGTTATAAGCAAAAATAGTTGTGTGAAAATGAAATTATAATTTGGCAACACGTGTCCTCCTTCCCTTAACCTTTGGAACAGTCGTGGAAAAATGGTATGGGCCGGATGTCTCCTACGTGGGTACTTAGCCCGATACAATCTGTGATCTTGTCTACTGTTCCCATTGGCTCGTCCGTATTCGAAAATCAGGTCTGCTTATTCCGCTCTAGTGTTCCTCCATTTCTCTAGGACTGATCGACTGGACACTGCAACTTGTACACATACACTGCTGTCTACAGACGTGCATATCAGGACCGACCATGTCCGTTACACATTACGCCATCTGCATTGCTTTAGTGTAGTTTCCTGTCCCCATCCCTCAGACAGCGCACTGAATGGAATACTGCAATTAGACAACGTAAAACAACGTCAAATGTATGTGTAAGATGTACAGATAAATACACATAAATAAGGTGTACAGAGGAATACAATTATTTCATTTTCACACTACTATTTTTGCTTGTAACTTTCGACCCGGTCATTTCCGGATCAGGGTTCCTTATCTCAAATTAATACATGTGCCTTCGCCATCATCCCTGAAAGTTTCTAACACCACCTCGGAAACACCCTCTATACGTGGTAATATCAATCCAGAAGTATAGAGCACTCCGTTCGGATCCCAGTGGCGGACTCTCAACACAAGTATCTGACGTTGACTACTTAATGATTTATAGATGGCCAAATTAGGCCTGTATGTTATTTCAACTTAACTTTTATTGTGCCAAAACAACCTAGGAAAATACGTCACAATTTGTCACTCTTAATAGGCCTAGGCTAAAAGACGTAAATTTTCGTCTGTTAGTCACGATATTTGTTTAGATTTTACAAGTTTTCATTCTGAAGACAATTGTTCGGAAATACAGTAGAAGCTCTATTATCCGTGGTAATCAAGGGGGTGAGCTGAACGGTTAATCGAAAATATCGGATAATCCATACCATAAAAGATTTTCGTAAATTTAGTATAGACCTATAATACTTACACTTTCGTATTTTCCTCCATGATCTTGTATGTAACACGCTAGGTAGAGGATCAGAAGTTCACTAATTTAAGTCAGGTTGTCAACAATGAGCTTTTAAGGGGCAAGAAAATCCATTGTAATGATTGTATGTGGAAAGATAGGAATAGTGGAGATCTCGTGTTGAAGACTTAAATACTTTATATACTAATCTTTAATTTATATAAAATTGCACACAGTTGTAACTCTCGTATTCTGATGCGAGATGAACCATAATTTCTCTTTCCCTAAACCATTTAATGATTTGCACATTTTTTTATACTTACTTAATACAGGGTGTTTCCGGACTAGTGTTACTAACTTTCATCATCCCTGAAAGTTAGTAACACCAGCCCGGAAACATCCTGTATAATAATATTACTGCAAATATGGTTACTCAGTTTGATAGTGATAATGAAATCTCGTTCGACATCAGATTGCTGGTGTGTGAGGGTGCAGATAAAAAAGGTAAATGCAGTGACTTGCCTCAGTGTTTCCAGTGCATTAAATCTATTGATTTTATTAGTTTTATCATTGCATAGAGAAATACCAAATGATAGTCTCCCACTTCCTTTCAATCTACAAACATAAGAGAACGCCAATGTTTTCTGCTCGGTCAGGAGGAGCTGTTGTCAACCATTGTCAACAGTGAATTCATGTGTTAAAACTTGGTTTTTCTGAACAGACGCATGGGAGGTGCGCACCTCGCAGCTATAGAAACCACTGACTATCTTGTGTAGTCCGGATTTGTGCCTCTATCTCGCATACGTTGGTTCAGAAAAACCAAGACTTTAGTCCCGTGGTCAGCAAAGCTGTATACTAACCATTAGATCTTGGCAATTAATATTTGAGAAGAAAAATTCGCTCAGGCGCCGGGGATCGAATCCGGATCCTCGGTTCTATGTACCAAGCGCTCTGACTACTGAGCTACGCCGAATTCAATCCACAGCGCCGGATCGAACCTTCCTCCTTCAATGTTTCCCTTTGTGGTCTGACTCCAAGTTAGGTAGATATGTTGGCGTATATGTCAACTGCCATTATACTCTCCTCAAATATTAATTGTCAACATTACAGAGATTATTCTGTAGCGAAAAATTAATAAATCCATAATATTAGATCTTGGGCTGGATTCCCGATTCTTCCAAGAGAATTTTCCTTAGTGAAGAATTGTCTGTTATATGTGACCTAGGTATTTTTATTGCCCTTACGTTTAAGTTAGATTACAGGTATGAAGGGGAGACCTCCAGAAAATTAGCCTAAAATTTTCTCTCAAGGAATTACTAGGAGTCGTTTGATACTCAACAGTCCATCGCTGTGGAGTAACGGCCAGCACGCCTGACCGTGAAAAGAGGGGACTCGGGTTAAAATCCTGGTTGGAACAAGTTATCTGGTTGAGGTTTTTTCCGGAGTTTTCCCTCAACCCAATAACAGCAAATACTGGGTAACTTTCGGCATTGGACCCTGCACTCATTTTGCTAACACTATCACCTTAATTTCATTCAGACGCTATATAACCATAGCAGTTGAGAAAGCGTCGTAAAATAACCAATAATAATAATAAAAAAAGAAGACCCGACAGACTTAGAACTTAGGACAGGAGCTACAAAATCGTATAAAGAACAAAATGAAGTAACAGTGACACAGTTTTAAGCGGAACTGAACTAAATAGATGACATTTTATTGATTAGAAGTGATCATTGATTTACGGACCATAAGTTAATTAGTACATAAATGCGTTCGACCGAAACTATGGCTACTCAACTGGAAAAAAAAATATTCTCATTAGCTATTCACCTATCTTATTACAGTTTTTTTTTAAGAAATGCGTAATTGCAATTAAAATTGAATGAGCGGATTTCGGGCAAATGCTCAGGTGTGTCAAGCATTGTGTTTACATATGAATATTTTTATGGAAACAAAAATTTTTTGCTACTATTGTTGTTCGAATTGTGACAACATAGAGAACATTTTTAAATGATGTTCTATCATAGGTAGAACTAGTCTTTTTTAATATCATCTGGAAGATCATATTTTTATTCAATACAGTTCTTACTTATTTTGCTATGATAAACATATTGTTTAGGCTTAATTGTTTAGTCAACTGTCCGAAAACAGGTTTGAACCTCATAAGTAACACCACTAAGGAATCACTCATGAGGCAACAATGCCAGGAGATAAAGAGGGAGGGTGGCCAGTTTCTTTCCCCCTCCAATGTGTACATCGTCGATTAGCTACACATTCCACTAATCAGACTTCAGATGCATACAAACAATAATTGTTCTTCCTCTGACTCATATCGTCAAGTGAGATGTACTGTCTAATAATAATAGATGTACATATCAGCCAGAACCTCAATCAGAGGTAAATAAACATATTATTATTATTATTATTATTATTATTATTATTATTATTATTATTATTATTATTACAGCTTGTTAGTCTCTGTATCACGAAAGCAGATTTATTGATGAAATCCACATAAAATAAGATGTTCTTGCTAGAAAATGAAAGAATTGAGATTCTGTTGAGAATAGGATTTGGTCACAGAACATATATACAAAAACAGCGAAATTCAGAGAACATGGACATACTAGAGATCTGGGATGATTCTTTCTCCCAGAACACCCATACTGAAAACAAAAAGAAGTAAATATTTATACTTCGTTCCATAATGTCAGACAGGCGACGAAAACATTGCCGGCAGAGGAGGAGAGACGTATACAGACCGATTATTTAGTCCTGACAGCTCAGCGATGCGAAAGAGGGGAAGTAATAGGAGTAGTGGGGAGAGTTCCGTAGTAGAGATAAGGGCGAGCGGTCGGTAAAGGAATGCAGTACAGCTTAACTGTACTGGAAACACAACTCTATACCACATGCGTGACATCCGTTCGCTCAGACTGCAGGCAATAGACTAACCTGAACATCCTTGGCGTAACTTAATGGACTCGCCTGACCCAGGCGGAGATCGCTGGCGACTGTCAGGACTAAATAATCGTACTGTAATTGCTATTTAACCAATGGCAGAGGTCTCATTCCGCGCTTACCATGAAGTTGGACGGTCTGAAGCGTTCTACTCCCGCCCAACTTCAAGACAAACGTGGAATGAGATCTTTGCCATTGGTTCAATAGCAATTATACTTCCCTCCTCCTACGATGGCAACGTTTACATCTCCTCTCAGACATTATCAAACGAAGTATAGTATTAACTGTTCAATTTTCAGTATTCACTATATAGCACTAATCAATTCAACAATCAGTACTCATCATTCATTATTTCGTAATGAATATTAAGTTCTTATTATTCATTATGCACTGAAAAGAACTTGATTGTCAATATACAGCACTTAGTATTAAACTATAGTATTTAGTAGTATTTATTTAGTATTTATTTATTTAACCTGGTAGAGATAAGGCCGTCAGGCCTTCTCTGCCTCTCTACCAGGGGATTATAACTATAATATGAACAATAAAATTACAATTAATATTAAATTTACAATTACAATTACAATAAAAATTAAAGTACGACAAGATTACCTGATTAATGAAAGCTAGACATTTTATCATAGAAGTTAAGAACAAATAATATTTTTGTATTTACTGAATTACAAATTAAACCTACAATAACAAAAATCTATAGTAATGAAATTACCGGATATTGAAATATTTTGTGATAGATTAAGAGAACTATTTACAAGAAACCATGTCTGAACGAGTCTCAATTACTGGCCAAGTGCCTAGTAAGTTTGCGTTTGAATTCAATTTTATTTCGACAGTCCCTGATGCTAGCAGGTAACGAATTCCAGAGTCTTGACAGGGCTATTGTGAAAGAGGACTCTAAGCACTGATCAGAATTTAGCACTCATTATTAAGCAGGTATTCAATATTCATTAAAGCACACTTATTTCATCTCAACTGTTCCATTCCATTTCATCATATCTATTAAATAAAATATATTCAATTCAATTCTATCTTTATTATTATATTCCAACATTCCAATTTTATTCCATCAGACATATTCCCTTACATTCCATCAGATTTCGTCCCTTTCCATTCTATTTCATCAGAACTAATACAGTTTATCAAAACTATCCCTTCTTACTTTTAATTATCTATTTCATTCCATCAAACATACCCATGAGAGAAATCCTATTCCATTCCATCAGACATATTCTATTCCATTCCATTTCAACAGACATATTCCAATTCATCAGATATATTACTTTCCATTTCATTCAATTCCATTCCATCATCACTATTTCAGCCTATTCCATTACACCTATTACATCAGGTTATTATATTTCATCGTGAAACGAGGGAGCCGGGTTCAAATCCTTGTTGACATAAGTTACCTGGTTGAGGTTTTTTCGAGGTTTCCCCTCAATCAAGAGCAAATACTAGATAACTTTCGCCGCTGGATCCTGGACTCATTTCGCTGGCATTAACACTTTTATTCCACACAGACGCTAGATAACCATCGCAGCTGATAGAGCGTCGTAAAATAAGTAAGTTTAAAAATTAAAAAAGAGACATTGGAGAGCAGAGCAGGGCTAAAACGGATCTATAATACACAATTTCAAAAAACTGTTTGTTGCATTCGTGTGTCTCCTGTAGCGCCAGGTGAAAATTAGTTTGAACTCGACCTTGTGGAGGTCCAAATTCCTGAACAATGACTAAAGCATCAACATCGAACTGGTCACGAGTGACTAGGTCAACGTTAAAGAAAACACGGGGTCGTGCCACTTATAAGAGGTGTGGGAGGTTTCGTGACATGGAACAGCGGAAAGTGGCCTCACATCGAAGGATCATTTGCATCCAGTTATCGTAGGTAAGTTATTCGGCACAGAAAACGTGACAGATTACAAGTCGCATAAAGTAAAAGTAATTGCACAGCTGTAAACGTATTTTACAAAGGTTTGTTGTCTCATATTTCCAGAACAAAACTTAAATTGAGAACGTATATTGATCACTTAGGCCTAACTTATTTAATTTCACAATGTAAGATAAATGTAGGGAAGATGGCGGAAGTGGAAAAGAAAACGAAGGCTCTTAATTATTCCAATGTTACCATCGTGTAATGAAGATTTTTTTCCCACAAAATATAAGTTACAGACTCAAAAAATAGTAATATGCGTTACAAGAGCGGTATGTTGAAGTTTTCATGTTCGAGGAAAAGTTTGAAAAAGCGAAACGTAGTTGAGCTTTTTTAATTTCCGAGAATTGAAAGAAAACATACCGCTCGCGTATCGTACATTATTTTGTGCGAAGATCGTTTATTACATACCTGAAAGAGGAATTTCTAATTAGTTGCAATGAAACCTCCATCTTGGTTTCTGTTCAATGACGGCAAATTTGCAAAACAAAACTATCTATCTTCAATATTGTTGCTTTAAAATGTTTTCTGTGTTTACTATACTCCAGCAGGCCGTGATATACGTCTGTCTTTTTTTTCCCCCAGTCTATGATGAGTCTGGAATCTTCTTGATTTTTTCACGGCTTCCTTAATATTACTTGTATCACGAATGCAGTAACTTTAGTGGAGTTGTAGAGTTTACTTAATTTTTGCACATATTTAAAAACAATAATTAACAATGCAATTTAGGTGAAATTACAGTGGTAAGTTTCCAATTTATAATTATTACTATATTGAACGTCTCTAAAAATAATATGTTAAAAGCCTAAAGCAGTAAAATCAATATGTCACTTATGCGGTAAGAAGAGGGAAATTGTTATGTGTGTTAAGTTGGGATACTGAATGTGGAATTTTAGACTTTCCGCGGATTGGTTTTGTGCGGAAATCAAGCAAATACGCACGATCTCGCACAAAATATTGTTCGGCATCTTTGACATGCATACATATAATTTAACAGTAGAACCATAATTTGAGTACATAAGTGACCTGAAAGCCAGTTTAAAAATTAATTTCTTTAGTGTCCAGATAACATATTTTATTTTCCCACTTTTTTAAATATTGACTTTATCCAAAAAAAAATCTGTTATTTTTGCAGCATGAAATTTATTGCGAGCCTAAAAATGTTAATATTTTTTCTCCCTGAACTTGGTGAGGTTGTCAGAGACAAAGAATTTTAAACAGTAACATTTAAGATGTGACATTTAAATGTCTCACAAGAAATTGGTTTACGTACTTTAAATATACTGAAGATTATGGCTTACAATAATTATCTACAGTATCTGAATGAGAGTAAATGCTGCAAAAATAAAAGTGTGGGAAAATGACTTTAAAATGTCGATTTTTCGTTACGAGAACTAGTTTGTAATTGTGAAATACAACTAAAGCATGAATTTTCAGGACTTGGTCAACATATAGGGTAAATGAAAGATCAATGATTATTTTTTATTTAAAAATGTAAAAAGGTTTTTTCTTGAAAAATCATCAAAGATTCGCCCATTTCCTCTCTTAATGGGGGCCGAGAACAAAATAATTATTATTGTAAGTTTTAAATTTCATGTAATATTGTTTAATTATTTGTATCATTAATAATTTAAAATGCTTTACAAGTTACTGCAGACCTACATTCATGAATAATATCCTAATCACCTAACCCTAATCCAGTTAGATTGTTATAATGGTTTTGAAATAAACCAAATTTGACTCTATTGTGTTGTACATTCTACACCTAAGATCGAAAGCCGTACTTGAATAATTTGAGAAAAACTTGGGCTGAGAAACACTACAGTAGAATGTAGAAGAGAATAATATTAAATTCTGTGTCAATTTAATAAAAAGTAATTATAATATTTCCTAACTTAAAGCAAAATAGCCGTACGTTTAAATTTTCATAGAACTGTTTATTATTATTATTATTATTATTATTATTATTATTATTATTATTATTATTATTATTATTTTGTTCGTGCCCCCCCCCCCATTCTACATTTGAAGAATGTTTCCTCAAAAAGTTTGACGTGCCTTTTAGTTACACTCTGTATCTACGACATAGCACCGCCTACATTACTTTCCTACGGAAGGAAGCGAACTAAAGTAATGTAGAAATTTATTTTGAACTAGCCGTACCCGTGCGCTCCACTGCACCCGTTAGAAATAAATATAAAGTAATTACATAGTTAAAATAGGACGTTTGATCCAGGCAACATTCGTGTTTGATAGAAGGATAAATCGTTTAATATGTTACTTAATTTAAATTGTATTTAAATAATTAAAATGCGGTCATTTTGGTCCAGAGAGCAATCATTTGGTGCAATGACAATTGCTTTAACATGTTTCTTAATTGTTATTACATGCAACCGTAATTTAATGAAGATTGAATATCATTTAGTTTTAATGTGTATACTTTATATTACTTGCTACATGTTTCAGAAGTTACTGTAATAAAATTGTAGAATTATGTCCATCTAGAGAAACTACACTTTCCAATGGTGAAATAATATAATTAAACAATTAATTAGCTTCCGATATTACTTCA
Organism: Periplaneta americana; assembly: GCF_040183065.1. Lineage (NCBI taxonomy): Eukaryota > Metazoa > Arthropoda > Insecta > Blattodea > Blattidae > Periplaneta > Periplaneta americana. The sequence continues at coordinate 39,170,467 of NC_091120.1, read as the reverse complement.
TACAAACACAGAAACATTCTCTTAGGCTATGTTTAATAGCTTTCGATTGTTGTTGTCCAAGGCCCCCCTATAGACGAAGTCATTTGTTTTTATTTCAGTACAGCTCCTCAGATGGCGTTGTTATTGTAATTTTAAAACTCATTTATCTCATTCAATATCAGTCCTATAAAAAATTAGTATGGAATAAAACTTATCGGAAATTATTTTTAAAGAAACTTTTGTTATGTAATATTTTTCATGAAAATCAATAATAAGCGAGATATTGCGATTTATTTAATTCAGGCCCCCTTATAACCCCCTTATAAATAAAGTATTTTGAATGCCATATAGCCTAAAATCTAAGTTACAACGAACTTAATTTATATTCCAGTTTTCATATAAATCGGTTCAGCCTTTATCGCGTGAAAAGGTAACAAACATCCAGACAGACAGATAGACAGACATACAAACAAAAACTTCAATAAAGCGATTTTCGGTTTCAGAATGGTTAATTATACATGTTAACACCAATTATTTTTGGAAAATCGAAAATTACCAGAAAAATTTCGGCTACAGATTTATTATTAGTGTAGATAATTTCGCACTCACGACCTCGATAAGCAATACGCGATTTGTTACTGAGAAACAGTACTAGGCTGCACGTGTTGTATAATTAAAGAATGGTAGGCGTAGATTTCTTACCACTATTTTTTCGTCTTCCCTTTTGAAGCACTCGCTCATGTTTGGGCAACCGCACAAATACGCGGCCCAGAAACTATTCGCTATCAGTGCGTTCTAGTGAGCGCGACCAAAGACACGGAAACGTTCTTAAAATGAATTCGGTGAGCTGTGGGCCACAAACAGGTTTCGAAGACACCAGCCTACTTGTTGCTTAACTTTCTTGCCGATGAGGGATCCTGAACTTCATCACTCCAATGCACCACTTCAATGATGTATGGATAGCCAGGAAGCGGGATGAGTTGTCTCCAGCAGGAACGATTTATGCAAACACGGCTAATTTGACTTGGAGTAAGCCGCAGTAATAAAAAGTGTATAACCAATTACTACTTAGAGCAAACGCAAATACTGTACGTAAGAAACAAGTGATAGTCATATAATTAATAGGCCTAGATTCTGTTGACACAAAAACATTTAAAAAGAATCGACTTGTGCATATCTTTACTAGAAATACGCGTTCTACTTGTCGTCATCTTCCGCCGCTTATCAATGTTTTCCCCTTATTCTCCTTGTCTTTCCTCTTGTTCTTTTTGTTATTATTGCATTCCTCTTTGTTCTCCGTGTATTCCTCTTATTCCACTCATTTCCTTTTAAGATAAGATAATTTCTAAGATAATAATGTATTTATTTATTTATTTATTTATTTAAATTTAAATATACAGAATACAGAATATGATTACAATAGAAATGGAAATAAAATAATACAATCATTATAAAAAAAGAAGATACAGTAATATTAACAAAATTTGAGGACCGAATGAGCAGCGCTCGTGTTCGGTCGCAGTTCAGATATATTATTAATAGGCCTATAAGAGAATATACAAAGTAAAATAAAATAGGAACTAAAATTAAAATTACAGCTACAATGAAATTATATAATATAATATATTAATATAAGAAGAATATAGAAAATAAATAAAATAGGAACTAAAATTAAAATTATGGCTGCAATGAAATTATATAATATAATATTAACACAGAGAAGAATAATATCGTACGTGAATAAAGCAGGACAATTTATGAAATAATAAATATCCCAAAATTATAGAATACAAATATAATATAGGCTGATTAATTTATACGCATAGGTTATAAATTTATTTAATCAAATTGAAGACATTAACACGTTTCTAATTTGCTTCTTATATGTTAGTGGGTTATATGTTACAAGTTCTGGGTGTAATTTAGCTAAAGAGTTATACAACCGAGGGTCAAAATTAATGCTATGCTTTAGACCAGCAGATGTGAAACATTTTAGTTTAGTTTAGTTGAATTATTATTTCGTCTTGTGCCATGAGTATGTGCTTGTAATATAAACTTATTATGATTTTTATGACAAAATTTTAATAGAATATATTTATAAATTTGTTCAACATTAAATACATTACATACATTACTTCCCTTGTTGTCCTTATTTATTTTTATCTTATTTTATTCTCTATATGGAGTTATCCTTGTTTTCCATGTAGACCCTAATTTTAATTTTTCATTTCATTTATTCTATTCCATATATCTTAAATTAGCATTGAAACAATTAAGATGTACAAGTCAAGAGTTACACAAAATGTCTTGGCAAGATGAGGCGAGGCCGAGGATTAGCCATAGATTACCTGACTTTTCCTTAGGGTTTAATATCCTTATTATATTACCCCGTTTTCTCCTTGTATTCCCTTTATTCTCCTTGTATTGCTCTAGTTATACTTATATTCAATTTGTTCACCTTGTCTTCCTCTTTGTCTTTATGGGTTTTCTATGTTCTCCTTGAATTCCCCTTGAGCTCCTTTTGTTCCCCTAGTCCTCTTTGTATTCTCCTTGTTCTCCTTTTATTCTCATTGCTCTCCTTGTATTCTCCTTATTCTTCTTGTATTCTCCTTGTTCTTCTTGTATTCTCCTTGTTATCCTTATTTTCCCGTTGTACTCCTTGTCTTTCCCTGTTCTCTTTGTCTTCTCTTGTTCTCTTTCTATTCCTCTTGTTCTCCTTGTATTCTTCTTGTTCTCCTTGTATTCCTCTTGTTTTCCTTGTATTCTTCTTGTTCTCCTTGTATTCCACTTGATTCTTATATTCCTCTTGTTCTCCTTATATTCTCCTTGTACTCCTTGTATTCCTCTTGCTTTCCTTGTATTCCTCTTGCCCTTCTTGTATTCCTCTTGTTCTCCTTGTATTATTATTTTTCTCCTTGTATTCTTCTTGTTCTCCTTGTATTCTTCTTGTTTTTCTTGTATTCCTCTTGTTCTCCTTGTATTCTTCTTGTTCTCCTTGTATTCCTCTTGTTCTCCTTGTATTCCTCTTGTTCTCCTTGTATTCCTCTTGTTCTCCCTGTGTTCTTCTTGTTCTCCTTGTATTCTTCTTGTTCTCCTTATATTCCTCTTGTTCTCCCTCTATTCCTCTTGTTCTCCCTGTATTCTTCTTGTTCTCCTATTACTCTTGTTATCCTTGTATTCCTCTTGTTCTCCTTGTATTCCTCTTGTTCTCCTTATATTCTTCTTGTTCTCCTCTTATTCTTCTTGTTCTCCTTGTATTCTTCTTGTTCTCCTTGTATTCTTCTTGTTCTCCTTGTATTCCTCTTGTTCTCCTTGTATTCCTCTTGTTTTCCTTGTATTCTTCTTGTTCTCCTTGTATTCTTCTTGTTCTCCTTGTATTCCTCTTGTTCTAATTGTATTCTTCTTGTTCTTCTTATATTCCTCTTGTTCTCCTTGTATTCCTCTTGTTCTCCTTGTATTCTTCTTGTTCTCCTTATATTCCTCTTGTTCTCCTTGTATTCCTCTTGTTTTCGTTGTATTCCTCTTGTTCTCCTTGTATTCTTCTTGTTCTCCTCTTATTCTTCTTGTTCTCCTTGTATTCTTCTTGTTCTCCTTGTATTCTTCTTTTTCTCCTTGTATTCCTCTTGTTCTCCTTGTATTACTCTTGTTCTCCCTCTATTCCTCTTGTTCTCCCTGTATTCTTCTTGTTCTCCTTGTATTTTTCTTGTTCTCCTTGTCTTCCTCTTGTTCTCCTTGTATTCCTCTTGTTTTCCTTGTATTCCTCTTGCTCTTCTTGTATTCCTCTTGTTCTCCTTGTATTCTTCTTGTTCTCCTTGTATTCCTCTTGTTCTCCCTGTATCCCTCTTGTTCTCCCTGTATTCTTTTTGTTCTCCTTGTATTCTTCTTGTTCTCCTTGTATTCCTCTTGTTCTCCTTGTATCCCTCTTGTTCTCCCTGTATTCTTCTTGTTCTCCTTGTATTCTTCTTGTTCTCCTTGTATTCTTCTTGTTCTCCTTGTATTCCTCTTGTTCTCCCTGTATTCTTCTTGTTCTCCTTGTATTCCTCTTGTTCTCCCTCTATTCCTCTTGTTCTCCCTGTATTCTTCTTGTTCTCCTTGTATTCTTCTTGCTCTCCTTGTATTCTTCTTGTTCTTTCTGTATTCTTCTTGTTCTCCTTGTATTCTTCTTGTTCTCCTTGTATTCCTCTTGTTCTCCCTGTATTCTTCCTGTTCTCCTTGCATTCCTCTTGTTCTCCTTGTATTCCCCTTGTTATTCGTCACTTTTCCTTGACCTCCTTTTCTTCCATTAACCTCTTTGCCTTCCCCTTTTCTTCTCCATAATTCTCCTATTTCTCCTCATATTCCCATTTTTTCTTATATTCTATTTGTTATTCTTGTCTTTCTCTTATTCTCTATCATTCCCCTTCTTCTCCTTGTATTCCTCTTATTCTCCTTGTATTTCTCCTCTCATCCTTGTATTCAACTTGTTCGCCTTGTCTTCCCCTTTATCTCTATGGCCTTCCTTTGTTCTTGAATTCCTCTCCTTCTGTTTCCCTAGTCCTATTTGTATTCCCCTTGTCCTCCTTTTATTCTCCTCGTTTTCCCCTTGTCCTTATTTTCCCCTTCTCCTTGTCTTTCTGCTGTCCTCTTTGTCTTCCCTTCTTCCTTTTCTATTCATCTTGTTCTCCTTGTATTCCCCTTGTTATTCGTCACTTTTCCTTGACCTCCTTTTCTTCCCCTTAACCTCCTTGCCTTACCTTTTCTTCCTCATAATTCTCCTTTATCTTATTGTATTTCCATTGTTCTCCTTATATTTCGTTTGTTATTCTTGTCTTTCCCTTGTTCTCTTTTTATTCCACTTCTTCTCCTTGTCTTCCCCGAGTTCTACTTGTAGTCCATATATTTCCGTTGTACACCTTGTACTCTATGTATTCCCCTTGTACTCTTTCTATTCCTCTTGTTCTCCTTGTATTACCCTTTTATCTTTGCAGGCCCCTTTTCATTCTTGCATTCCCCATAATATCCTTATATTTCCCTTGTTCTCTTTGTATTCCACTTTTTATTCTTGTATTCTCCTTGTTCCCTGTATAGGCCTACTTTTTATTATCCTGGTGTTCCCCTTCTTCTCCCTGTTTCTCTTGTATTCCCCTTGTAGCGGTGAGATGGTGTTGCATTTTTGTGATGAATAATTCTTAAGTTACCCCTTCATACCTAATGATGAGTAAAACGTATGTGTGTCAAAATCCAACCAGATAATCTAAGCGGGAATCGAACCAAAATCTGAACACAGCTCTGGATCAGTAGGTTAAAGCTTTGTCTTCATGTCTACCATGCGTCTTTATGACATATCGGGGGATATCTTTATATGAAATTATTGTTAAGTTAAATTTCAATTACGTCACTGAGAATAGCAAATTCTGAAAGAACTGCGAGTGTTACACTTATAGATAAAAAGCAAAATACTGCAATTTAAAAAAGAATTCCGACTTTATCCAGTATTATCTTCACATACTTAAAGAACTGAACTTTAGTCCAGTGCATTTCTCGTTCCTTTGACAATTTTGAACGAAATTTAGATCTTTATAAACAGCAGGATTAATCTATCACGTGATCGGCGTGACGCAAAGACAAATAGCAATACAAGATACAAACGCAGCCTCTGCGGAAGGAAAATAAATGCTGACTTCGGAACTGGGCTTCGAAGTAGGTGCGTTGGACACGGTCTATTTGAACCTCGGCGGAGGACATAATATGCATATAAACAGACCTAAAACTAACGAGTACCGTATGCCATTCATAATCTTTTACGACGGTCTGTTACATCCATTAGCAAGAGTTGCCGTATCACTGGAGAGGTAAGTATGCTGGACCACTCCTAAGAAGTTCACTGCGCGGGGATTACACGAGTGCTGTTTACTCAACAGACCCTTCTCGACCTTAATACTGCATCACAACCTGGCAGACCACTGCTTGTGTATTCGTGGTTTAGTTACCCGATTTCGAAAGACATCAGGAATGTGGTAAGAGGACTGGGTATGATGACCCGACCTTTCGTACTTCTCATGACGTAAAGTTACGTACAGTATATCCATTCTATATTTTTATTGCTCAGTAAAAATTAATATATGTTATGATTTTGGATGAGAGGTGGCTAGAAATATAAAAGATTAATTAATTATTATTATTAATAAGTTGAAAAAATGTCGTATTTTATTTCTTTAGCATGTCATCTTTCTTTTTATATGAATTTGTGTTGGTATTAAATAATCAGAGACTTAAAACAAACTTTAGAAAGAACGAAAGTGAAAGAATTAATCAGGAATTAAATAAAAAGCAAGTCATTATTATGAATAAGCAATATCTCTATTTCTGATCTCTTTTCTCTCCATTTTCTCCTCTATTCTCTCTCTATTTTAAACCTCTATTTTCTTCCATTTTCTCCTCAATTTTCCATCCATATACTCCTGAAATTTTCATCTATTTTCTCTCTATTTGCCATACATTTTCTCCTTTATTTTCTTCTTACTTCCTCCTTTATTTTCCTCAATTTTTCTCTCCATTTTCCCTCTATTTTCTCCTCTATTTTCCATCTATTTTCACTATATTTTCACTTTTATTTTCCCTCTATACTCTGCTCTATTTTTCATCTATTATATCGTCAATTTTCCCCTCTATTTTCTCTCACTTTTCTCTCATATTTTCCCCCTCCAGCTTCTCCTCTAGCTCCTATTTATTTCTCCTCCATTCTTACCCTATTTTCTTCTCAATTTTCCCCTCTATTCTCTCTTTCCTTTCTCTTATACTTTCCCCTCTAACTTCTTCTCTATCGCCTCTTTTTGCTCCTCTCTCTTTTCTGATCTATTTTTCCTCTATTTTCTTCACTAATTTCACCATATTTCCTCCTCTGCTTTCCTCTTCTTTCCTATCTATTTTTCCTTTATTTTGCCTCTAATTTATACTCTACATTCTCGTCTATTTTTCCTCTATATTTTCCTCTGTTTCTCGTCTATTTTACTTTTTATTTTCCCCTTATTCTCTTCTATTTTCTCCCCAATTTTATCTCTATTTTCTGCTCTATTTTCGCTCTTTTTCTCCTGAACTTTTTTTCCTCTATTTTCCCTTTATTTCTCTTCAATTTTCTCATATATTATCTCTCTGTTTTCCATTCATTTATTCTCTAATTTTTCCTCTACTTTACCATTCATTTCTGACCAATTTTCCTGTTATTTTTTCCTCCACTTTTGCCTCTAATTTCTCGACCACTTCTCCACTGTTCTTTGATCTAATTTCGCTGTATTTTCCTCGTCTATTTGTCCTCTGTTTTGTCTTTTTTTTTCGTTCATTTTCTGCTCTATTTTCCATTTATATTTTCCTCTACTTCCCCACCATTTTTCCTCTACTTCTTCCTCCTTTGTTTTTCTTAGAAGCTCTACCATATTTTTCTTCCTATATATTTTTCTCTATCTTCTCCTCTGTTTCCACCTATTTTTCCTCTATTTTCTCCTCTACTTAGTAATATATTTTTCCTCTATTTCATATTTATTTTCCTCTCTATTTTCTCCTCTATTTTCTGGTATATTTGCTCTATATTTTCCATCTAATTTCTTCTAATTTCTTCTCAATTTAACCCCTATTTTCCCTCTATTCTCCCTCTATGTTCTCGTCTATTTTCTCCTCCATTCTTTTACTCTATTTTTTCTCTAGTTTCTTCCCAACTTTCTATTTTCTATATTTTCTCTCTGTTTTCTCTCTATTTTGTTCTCTAATTTAGGTTTAATTACTCATCTATTTTCCCTCCTTTTCTCCTCTATTTTACCTATATTTTCTCTTGTATTTTACCTCTATTTTCTTATCTATTTCCGCTGTACTTTTCTCCTCTTATCTTCCATCAATTTTTTCCGCCATTTTTCGTATAATTCTGCTTTATTTTCTCCTCTATACTCCCTCTATTTTTCCTTTATTTTCCCCTTAATTTCCCCTTTATTTTCTTTCTATATTCTCCTTTATTTTTCCTTAAGTTTCTCCTCTATTTTCTTTTTATTTCGCCTCTAATTTCCTTTATTTTCTGCTCCATTTTCTCTTCTATTGTTAATTTATTTTTTCTCTATTTCTCATCTACGTTCTGCTCTATTTTTGCTCTATTTTCTCCTCTGTTTTCCTGTATATTTTCTCCTCTATTTTCAACTATATTTTCTTCTCTGGTTTTCCTCCCTCTATTTTCTCCGCTACTTTACCTCTATTTTTCCTCAATTTTCCCCCTATTTCTCCTCAATTTTATCTTTATTTTCTTCTCTATTTTCCTCCTATATTTTCTCTCTAATTTGTCTTCTAATTTATCTCTAATTTCTCTTTAAGTTTCCCCTCTACTTTCAGCTCAATTTTACCTCCATTTTCCCCTCTATTTGACCTCTATTTTTTATCTATTTTTCCTCCATTTTTATCCTCTATTTTCTTCTCAGTTTTTCTTTTATTTTCTCCTCTATTTTCCTTTTGTATTCTCCTCTATTTTTTCTCTTCATTCTCCTCTATTTTCCATCTATTTTCTCTCCTAATTTCTCCTCTATGGTCTCTTCAATTTCCTCTTATTTCTCTTCCACTTTCGACTCTATTTTCCGTCTATTTTCTCCTCTATTTTCCTCTTTTTTACTCTATTGTCCCTCTATTTTTTCTCAATTTACTCCTCTATTTTCCCTCTACATACTACCTTTGAGTGACATGTACTCGTATTTCTGATGTATTTATTTTGTTATTCTCAGCTTAAAAGTGTACCTTATACATTGTTCATAAAATCATATTTTTTTTTCCGAATATACTGACAAGTAAACATTCTGCAAAATTTTTGACCACTCCATAATAAGTCAGACATTGTAGTCAATACAAATAAAGAAAATATAAGGACTTAATTTACGGTCTTTCATTGTTGTAACTTCCTTTTGCACCCATGTATTTTTATCCGATATCGGAATTCTTTTTAAAAGTATCGACGGTGTTATTACATCGGAAGATCAAGTTTTTTACGCATTTTCCCAATGAAAATAAAAGCATTTTAAAGTTAGATCAGGTTTTCTACAAAACAGCATATAGCTTGAACACCGAACAAGTTTTGATTACTTCCACCTGTTATGTAAAGTAACAGCGAGTGGTCTTAAAAATATTAACCTGTATTCTCGTTCTTCCAAACAAGACATTCATCATGGTCCTACAGTACATGTAACGGCCTGCCAAAACCGTGCAACCGATTGAGCAACGTGTTCCGAACACTAGACCCATATAATTTACGTAAATAATGATTACTGTTTCCATCTGTACTCATAAGCTGTCATGTATTTGTAAGAAGCTCATTTTAAAGCGCATTAATTCTCTGCATGTCACTAAGAGGTATTTAAGAAAAATGTCAAAGGAGAAATCATATGTTATAAAAACTGATCTAATATTTGTAGGAGACAACAGTTATTAAAATAATACCAGGTTTTCTTTAAGGTTTAAGAATATATTTGTTTTATGAAACCTAATTAGTACTATCATTAATACAATATGGTATAATAAATTGAGGTTGGATTAGAATCATCTGTACTTAATCCATTAATTTTATTACACAGAAGATTAATAAAAATTTGTCTAACCAAAAATATGGATTACCCAACAAATTTAATTTATACAGATTTTAAAGTATTAACTATTGAAAAATTTTATAAATATAGTTTACTAACTTAATACCACAGAAATCAAATAAAACATAACTCTAATCGTCATGAATATCGTGCTCGAAGGCAAAAGTATACTCCCCATTAACAGAGTCTGTGGACCGTATTCATAGACATTCTTAGCGTGGGCTTCCGGTGGATGATCAGTGAACTAACGTTTTTCGTATTCATAAACCAGTGTTAGCTATATATGATATGATATGAATCCTGTACAAGTAGTCGATAGCCGGGGCTATTTTAGCACGCTCGTAGAGCGGGCTAGCGAAATGTCTATGAATAACATCCTATATGTCATACAAGTTCAGCACTTAAACATGGTGCTAGTTTCGGCCCAAGACTTTACAATAAAATTACAAACCATTTTCCAAATTTGAAATATTTTAAAATTGAAGCTTTTAAAAAGGGAATTTATAAAATGATTCATGATAGATAATATTAACAAATGTGTGTATTTTTTATCTTTTATTTCTGTCGACTATATTCATGTTTTTATTGAATATCACTGGCTTCTGTCAATTTATATTAAATGTTTTTTTCTTTCTTTTTCTCTTCCTTTTTCTTCTTCTTCTTCTTCTTCTTCTTTTTTGCTCTTGTGTGTTATTTATCGGTTTGAATTAAGTTACTTACTGTATTTAGTTAACTGTCCTTGTAAATTTTATGTTATATTATTGGCTAAGACCATAAGGTACACGAGCCTGGCTCTTACGGTAGTGGCTAGAAACATTTTTGTTTTATAATTTTAATTTGTACTCACAAGCAAGCAAAGCAAGAAAAAGCAAGCAACGAAAGAAAGAAAAAAGAAAGAAAGAAAGAAAGAAAGAAAGAAGGAAAGAAAGAAAGAAAGAAGGAAAGAAAGAAAGAAACAAAGAAACAAACAAAGAACCAAACAAAGGAACAAACAAAGAAACAAACAAGTAAATAAGTAAGTAAATAAGTAAGTAGTAGTAGTAGTAGTAGTAGTAGTAGTAGTAGTAGTAGTACAATCACACAGGCGAATACAAACACAAATGTAACACCTGCAATAACTTCTACATAGGACAGAGAGGCAGACCATTTCAAACACGTTACAAAGAACACATCACAGCCATAACAAAATTACAAAACACTTCCACATATGCAGAACACATCAAAAATGCTAACCACACATACAGAGACATCAACACAGACATGGAAATTGTACACATCCAACCAAAATGCCAGAAATTAAACACACTAGAACAATACGAAATATACAAACGCACAAAAACACATCCAAATGAAATTCTCAACACACAACTCAATTTCAGAACACACACACTCTTTGACTCCACATTACACTACACAAACACACCCCCACAGGAAACAAAACAAAAGGCGCCAAGACCAGCAACAACCAATTCTGATGATGGCCAATAGCAGGCCGAAACTTTTTAACAAGATAACATAACACTTAAGACACATAATACGGATTCCTTTGCACTTGATGTAAACTCAAAATAATATTGTTAAGAATACACATTCTGTAACTGAATCTCCATTTAAGTTGTTATCTTTGATGAAATTAAAAATAAATTAATTTAAAAAATAAATTAAATTTACAGTAATGTGTTAAGTTTTACGTCGTGCAGTAATTTGATCGGAACGTACTTGATGAGACGTTTTTGTTTACATTCCCCTCTTGCAAGTTTTGCGAAGTGGAGTTACACTGCGGAGCATGACCTCAAGAAGCACTGGTACTCATTGCAGCGTTGCAACACGTTACATTTCGTATACTCAAAACTATAGAAAATATGAAAAAAATTATTTTACAAAACTTGTTCTCATAGCTCTGTGAATTAATGTAAAATGTTACTTTCCACCCTCTATATTTTGAGCAATACTTAACAGCCACACATTGCAAGCCTCCCTCGTAGTGTGGTGAACACGGCACAGAGCCGTCTCTGATACATTACAGGACAACACACAACCAGGAACAAACATTCAGTCTCGGGGAGGGAATACATAAAGGGTTCAGAACCATAGTGGGCCAAGCGCCATTTACTAAAACCGTAGAAAACAAGAGTTAAAATGTAGTTATTACCATAATTCAATGGAAACATATAGCAAGTAATATAAAGTATACACATTAAAACTAAATGATATGTCAATCTTCATTAAATTATGATATTCACTTAACTTTAACCCTTGCTTTCTCCGTTTTTAATAAATGGCGCTTGGCCCACTATGGCTCTGAACCCTTCATATCTCTCTTACATTGCACACAATGGGAATGCAACCAAGGACCACTTGAATGGTAAGCTCGTACGCTAGCCACACAAGCAAGGCGAATTGCTAACAACTGTAATAATGTAAATAAACATGTTCTCATACATTTTGACGGATATTAATGCTTTTGTTTTTATTTCGTTTTACTAGCAGTTAGACTATGATTCTTCAAGCGGCCCACATACATGAGTGAGTGACAGTGCTAATGGAATTCTTGTTAGGTACTAGCTTCTGATTATCTCGTTACATATTGAAGTGGTTATGAATTGGAACCTTCGGCGAGGACGAAAGCCTAACTGGACAAAGAATGATGACTGATGAGTAAGCAGACAGATCCCTTGAAAATAATAGGCATTGAAGTTTGAATGTGTAATATCTGCCAAAGTACGTTTACCACGTGTTCTGCATAATACAGGAGATGTTCTTTATTTAATTATTTTGTCTTGGTTTAGTCAGGACGTCTGAAACGTCCTGTATTTATATATTTTCTTGAGTAAATTAAACAAATTTTGTAGTGGACAGCATTTTAAAAACAAATATCCTGAGAAATATACTTTAATAATGTAGGGAAACTCGGCTAATTCCGCAGTACGGGTAATTCCGCAGTAGTGCATATACGATTTTACTGCGGCTTTAAAATAGCGTGAACGTAAGTTTTGAGAGGCTGTCATCAGAAGGCATGTCCTTTGCAGTGCTATAGAAAAAAAATCAAGGATATTGATCGACACCTCTGTCGGCAATACAGTGAAACATCGAAAGTTGGCTGTTTTTCGTGTTTTGCTACACAGCTGTGAAGAAAGTGAGCATTGTTACATATGAATTGTTCCTTTTATGTGACTTTCATAATGTATTTCATAATTATTTACGACTGCGGAATTAGCCAAGTCCTATTGCGGATTTATCCGCATTGTTGCGGAATTACCCGAGTTGTTCTTTTCAACCGTAATGTATGTACAAATAAATATATTTGCATTTTAATAGGTCTCTTTATCTCATTGGTAATGAAAGGTTTCGTCCTTGTCTACATAACTTGATAATAATTTTTAATAAACATTATGATAAAAATATGATAGATTTACTTCTTAATATTGCGGAATTAGCCGAGTCTCCCCTATGTAAAGTAGACGCCGGTATTTATAATTCGTATTTTAAGATAAACAATGACAGATGTTTAGTATGGCCATATCACTAGTAATTGGCTACTGTCCTTTAAGGAGAGTTGGATGTCATGGAGATAAAGATTTAATTCTCTGCTATGAATTAAAAAGAACTAGTGGCTTGTGCAGCAAATGCTGCGAACTAAGTTCATTAGACGTTGAAATAAACATTTTTCAGATTTATTTTCAATGAAGAATACCAGACATTCGGAAAGTTCTTTGCTTCCATAACAATGAAAGATACTCTCTCTCGAGCCAATACTGAAGAGAACCACGCATATAAATATCTACACCACACCGCCATTAAATATATGAAAAATACCCAACCCCACTTGATTAATAATTATAAAAATATTTGATTTTTAATAATATTATTATCTTGCATAAGTTTTATAGCTTTCAGTAACATATATTATATATACTGTATAGCCGCCACTGAGTAAAATATAGAAATCAAAATCTAATTTAAGTTATTCTCTACATCTACTTATATAACCCCAAAACGTTTCACTTTCATATCATCAATATAGGATTAGTATGTATAATTAATGAAAAATGATCACATCATGGCATTAACTACAATAATATTTCATTTCTAATGATAATAATGTCATCAAACCACCTCAAGTTTTGTAGTTTTTAATATCCAATACACAGCTGTACCCAGAAAATTACACACCACAGAATCGAACCTGTAAATTATTTTTAGTAAGTTAAGTTTTTAATAACCAATTTAATTTGAGCTCTAAATATGTCAGCATTCTTGCAGATAATGGTCTTCGTGTAATATTGTTTACTGTAGTATGTGTTTTGTTTTATTCTGAAATGCAACACGGCCGACTTGATGCTCGCTTCGCTTCTCCTTTACAAAAAAGCGAAGGGAATATCAAGTCGGCCGTGAATGCTATTAGCTAGTTCTCAAAACTGACGACAGATGGATTTTGGAAAATATGAAAATTATGTTTAAAAATTGATATTTCACTGAAAACTACTATTTTTCCGAAAAACTTTGAGTTCCAAGCTTCAAAATGAGGGGTCATTTATTAAAATCCGTCCAGCCGTTTTCTCGTAATTTCCATTACCAGTTCAAATTATATATATACATATATATATGTATATAGATTAATTCACTGTTGTGAACAAAGCCATTCTTTAGGTTACAAAGGACGGTGAAATGAAGACCAGCTATTGATAAAAGGGTATTATTAGTTATTACGACGTTATGATTTGAATATGCACATTTATTCTGTGTAAATATTTTAGGAATGTGTAGAAATTATACATAAAATAGTTCCGAAAATAACGCTCTTTATTACAAGCAAACCTAAAAACAATTACAATTTTTCACTCTGTTTGTTTACATTTTTCTCTCGCAAGTGCATCACGATGTTGAGTAGGCACCGGTCCCATACACTGGCCGAAATTTCATGAGAATATTTCTTCCTCCATGAGGACTCGAACCAACGCGCATTCCGTAACGCGAGTCCTAGACAGGATGTCTTAAACCACGACGCCACGGCGCGGGACGCTAGAACCTAAGCTGTGACAAAATAAAATCTAGTTTATATTTTCAAATCTTTCGCATTGCTTAACAAACAACTCTCCTTAAAATCTATATATGAGTGAGTATATAAAGGAAATTTAAAAGAATTCGAATTTGATTGAGTGTTCTGTATTTTTCTTGCTAAATATAGCAACCCTAAGCCAAAAGGAAGTCAATGAGAAAGTAACTTTACATAGATGAATATTACAGACAAAAAAATTCTTCTGATAAAGCCATAAGAATATGGAACCACGTATATCAGTAGTTATTTTATTAAGTGAAGCAAGTCAATAAACTTCTCTGCAGAAAGAATTAACAACGTGTTAAGTTTACATGCAGTCAGATGACTTCCTGTTACACCTGACATTGAAGACGAATTGAGAACGTCTGTCTGTGTAATGGTTGTTCTAGTTATAAATTGATAAGGTAGCCGTGGCTTCCCAAACCATAAACCGCTAACTTGGACTGTGTGTTTCTACTTGATTATTGTGGTGAGCTTTAACTTCGCTGCATTCGTGGTTAGCGGCTATCCATAACTAGATGGCGGAGAAGACATTTGGAAGGTCACAAATAACGGAAGTAAAAGTAATGTATTGTTGAGATTTCTATTCTTTCTTGTTAGATATGAAAGGGGTAGAACTGAAATCTGTAGATGACCTGGTTCCCAGACAATAAATTCACATGCACATCCTCCAAGATCATTTTGTTTATATATATATATATATATATATATATATATATATATATATATATATATGATATTCTTATTGAATTTGGTATTGCCAAGAAACTAGTTCGGTTAATTAAAATTTGTCTCAGTGAAACGTACAACAGAGTCCGTATGGGTCAGTTTCTGTCAGATGCGTTTCCAATTCACTGTGTGCTAAAGCAAGGAGATGCACGATCACCTTTACTTTTTAACTTTGCTCTAGAAGTCTAGAGTATGCCATTAGGAAAGTCCAGGATAACAGAGAGGGTTTCGAATTGAACGGGTTACATCAGCTGCTTGTCTATGCGGATGATGTGAATATGTTAGGAGAAAATCCACAAACGATTAGGGAACATACGGGAATTTTACTTGAAGCAAGTAAAGAGATAGGTTTGGAAGTAAATCCCGAAAAGACAAAGTGTATGATTATGTTTCGTGACCAGAATATTGTACGCAATGAAAAAAAAAAAAAAAAATGAAATTTATCCTTTGAAGAGGTGTAAAAATTCAAATACCTGATAGCAACAGTAACAAATTTAAATGATACTCGGGAGGAAATTAAACACAGAATAAATATGGAAAATGCCTGTTATTATTCGATTGAGAAGTTTTTATCATCCAGTCTGCTGTCAAAAAATCTGAAGTTTGAATTTATAAAACAGTTATATTACCGATTGTTCTTTATGGTTGTGAAACTTGGACTCTCACTTTGAGAGAGGAACATAGGTTAAGAGTGTTTGAGAATAAGGTGCTTAGGAAAATATTTGGGGCTAAGAAGGATGAACTTACAGGAGAATGAAGAAAGTTACACAACACAGAACAGCACGCATTGTATTCTTCACCTGACATAATTAGGAACATCCAGACGTTTGAGATGGGCAGGGCATGTAGCACGTATGGGCGAATCCAGAAATGCATATGGAGTGTTAGTTGGGAGGCCGGAGGGAAAAGACCTTTGAGGAGGCCGAGACGTAGATGGGAAGATAATATTGAAATGTGTTTGAGGGATGTGGGATATGATGGTATATATATATATATATATATATATATATATATATATATATATATATATATACTCCTATGTATAAAGTGAACCGTAAGTAATATCATTAATTTCAGGGGCTATTTTTTAGATATTTCAAACAAAAAAAATTTAATACAGTTTTGTCCGTTTTTGCTTCCATTCCGAGATAAAGAAATGTTTTATATGAAACATTTCATATCTAGTTTTGGCAAAGCCATTGGTTTAATTCCCAATATGCTCAGTCAATTTAAGAGAGCAGTGTATTATGATAATAAATGACTGGAAGAATTTCAGTATTGGCCTTTAAATGTGCAGACATTTGAGCCGAACAAATGTAACATTGTAAAATATCTTTGCAGCTGAACTTCGTTGAAGCTTCACATCAAACATAGGTTACAAACTGATATGGTTAATGCCATCTTCGTAAATAAGGCAGGGGAAGATCTTAAGAGGTACGAGAAATGTTGTGATTATGAATTTTCCGCTACAAATCCAAATAAAATCGGTAGCACTACAAGAATAGTTCTACAAGTTCCAGCATTTCCACCAAATTGGACACGGATGACATTATTCTGATCGGAGAAGTTTTTATTCAATTTGATTTAAAACTCAAACAAATATGGCAGTATTTTTAGTAGCAACTAGCCGGATTTTTTTTTTTTTTTTTTTTTTTTTTTTTGGAGTTGACCATATGTTCTGAAAAGTTTCTCCAGGTTACTGTCTTTGTGCATTATGCAAGTGCTTTCTGTAGTTTATGGCAAATTATTTGTAGGGCAGCCGTAGTAGCCTTCCACATCCTTCTCATGTGAGTGTCTTTACTTCCCCTTATTACTTTCTCAGGCGTGTTCTCTTGAGCGTGATGGTCAAGTATAAACAAACAAGATGGATATAATTTTTGTAAACGCAAACACAACTGTTCTCACTGAGCAAATATATCTCAACATCACTAAGGGAGAAATAGTAAATAGGGCATGTTACTCGAAATAAAGGGAATTTACCATAATGGAAATTATACCAAATAATTATTACATATACATATGTATAATCTTGGCTTCAGGAACGGAAAAGGTACGAGAAATGTAATTGGACTACTGCGAACAATCGGCAAAATATACCTAGAGAAGAATAAAGAAGTGTATGTAGTATTTGTGTATGTAGTATTTGTGGATTTAGAAAAGGCTTTTGACAGAGTGGATTGGAATAAACTAATGGAGATCCTGAAGAAAATTAGTGTGCATTGGAAAGATAGGAGGTTGTTCAGTAACCTTTATATCAAAAAGCGAGTCAAATCAGGATACAAGAAGAAATGTCAGAAGGAAACGAAATAGGGAGAGGAGTACGACAAAGATGCCCTTTATCACCTACCCTGTTCAATATCTACTAGAAGAATTTAGTGAAGGACTGTTTTCAGAACATTGGAGGGGTGATAGTAGGAGGAAGAAGAATAAACTGCATATGATTTGCTGATGATATGGCGTTGTTAGCAGAAGAAGAGACGGTACTAAGAAATACTATGCTATTAGAGCTAAATGATAGCTGTGAGCACTGTGGGATGAAAATAAATTCAAACAAGATGAAAACCATGTTTATCGGAAGAAATATAAAGAAGATAAACCTGAGAATTCTAAATGAGGGAGTAGAGCAATTAGGCAACTTCAGATACTTGGGGTGTACTATAAACAGTAACATGAGCTGCTGCCAGGAAGTCAAAAGGAGGATAGCAATGGCAAAGTAAGTTTTCAATATGGAAAGGAGCATCTTCTGCTGACCTCTGGAAAAATGACTAAAGCAGAGACTAGTGAAGTGCTTTGTTTAGAGTGTGGCACTGTATGGGGCAGAAACATTAAATCCAGACTCTTTCAGTCAGTTAATATGTCGCTCTGGACAGCAATTTCATACATTTAGCAATTGAGTGTGATAATTAGGCCGTGTCTCAAAGCTACATTTTCAGCTGAAGTGAACTAGATTGTTGACTAAATAGCCGGATGTGACGTCAGAAGTTATGATCCAAAGTTACATAGTGCATAGCAATCAAGTCTGTAGTAGCTAGTTAACGAAAATGCTTGCTTGATTGATGACTTGTTCATTAAACAAACATGGATACCTCACCAGCAAATGGGGTTATGAAATCTGAAAATGCTTTGGAAGTGAACTAATGTAAATATAATGTAAAATAACACGTTAATTTTGAACACTGACATTGTTAGTACCTTCTGTACAATGTTTTAAACATTACTGTAATATATTAAGCCCTTATCTTTTCCATATAACGGTGATATAACTCATAATGAAACTGCATTAGGATACTGCCTTCTTAATTTAGTGCTGCACTGTGATGTCGTGGTTTTTTAGAAAAATAATCTATGAAGAAGGCCATGTTTCAAGCATACATGTCCAAAGCTCCCTAGTGTGTAGTTTACAAGTCATCTAGTTGCTAGTCACTAGTGTGTAGTATGGACTTGAGCTTTGAGACACGGCCTTAATATCGACATGTCAAAAGGCTTCACCAAAACGTTTGAACGGAGCTGCCATTTTCAGTTGACTATGTGGGAAACAAATGACGATCGAAAAGCGTGTTTTATAGTACCGTAAAGAATCTGCAGTTTGAAATGATGCCAAACAAAGAAACAGATACTAGGGAGGTGATAAAAACACACAAATGCTGAGGAAGTAATAAAAACAAATGCTAGTGGCTGATAAAAATTGTAGGGATAAGCAGCCATGATTGGTTGAAACACGTCATTCCTTACCTTTTTATTGGTAAAAAGTAGTATGAAGTAGTAAAAGTATAATAGTAATTTTAAAATATATATATGGAAAGCGATAAAATATTTCAGTCTTATAGCGAAATTAATATTTGAAATAATATGGTCATTATCATGTAATTTTCTTGTTCATTCTCTTCAAGAATTAATTTATCTCTTCTGTGTCTAATATAAATTTTATGACAATTACAACATGAAAAAACCTGATACGTCATCTATATTCAAGGGATAGATGAATAGAAAGCATTTCACTACCTAGAATTAAACCATAAATAATATCCATGAATACTTCTGTAATTAACTTTTAATTAAGTGTTCCACGTATGAATAAAAATCTAGTCCAAAAACTTAAAATGGCGTTTCAGTAGGAGATGTGTCCCACATATCTCTCTGGTACTTAATTTTTAAACATACAATTAACAACCTTTTCATAAAATTAGCTACACAAGTAATTCACAATGCAGTAAAATCCAAAACGTGATATAGTATCTCATGGTCAAACATTTAACTAGAAATAAAAGGAGTCATTGACAAAATCTCAACTTCCTTAACCTCGATTATATTTAAAAATTTCCGTTGCATTGTTGATGCAAATTGATTTTTCTTACTTTTAGAAACAATAGAAATTTAATTTATGAATTTAGCACCATTTAAATGTTAGTTTTCGTGTTTTAACATACAATAATGAATCATAATTAATATGCAAGAAGATAATCGTAAATTATTAGTAAAATTTAAAAACAGAGTTCTTTGTACCGTACTCATAAATACGCCAGGAAGAAAATAGAGGGAGTTCCCACGCTTTTTTGAGAGGAGAGAACGCAGTCGATGCAACACTTTGCCCTTCTTTTATACCCGGGAAAAAACCCGATACTCGTTCCTATGAAGACGAGTTAAAAGTTAAAGCAAAATGTAGGCTTCACTTTTTTTAGTAATTACATTTCTTGCACAAAACTCCGCATATCAGCATTTTAATATAGATTCGTTCTCGATGTAACTAAGCTATCCGTTGTAGCCTAGAATAAACAAGATGTATTTTAAAGTGAGTGAGGTGTAAAATCTTCAACATGGTTTCCTACGTTCAATTTCATTACTAAATACCATCTGAAATTGAAGGAGTCGTTAAATGAAAGTACTAATTTAAATAGAGACATTAACAACAGACACAATTGAATAGAAAGATGCATTTACACTTGAAAACATCAGCTGTTACGTTCATACGAAATGATTGTACGTATAAGTATCCAAAATTGTGAAACCACTTCTATTTTTGCATTCCTGAAAGAACAGGGTTTAGAACCACGATAACAATTTTCGATAAATAAATTGTTTGGATACCTCCATAGTCTGGCGGTCAACATACTGGCTTCTAGTGGCTCTCGGGGAATTTTCCTTGAAGAGGAAGAGTTCCCTGGGTGTCTAGAGTCCGACAATGTGTATGAATGGGAATGTCCCGGATTATTAATTAACTAATCTGCAAATAAAAACATTTAATATATCAGGATTGTCGCTAGACAAAAACCTGAACATGTTTCAACGTCACATTGTTAACAAAATAGCGTCATCGATAACCAGAACCAGAAAGCACTAAAAAGATACTTGAGAGTTATGAATTAAAAAAGAAAAATTGGTTGCCTTAGAAGCGTTTATTTCTAAATTCAATGGATCAAAACCATTCTACTTCTTCTTGCCTTTGCTTTATTTTCGTACCTTTGTTCTTATAATTAATGGTTTTGTCTTTGAGGACACGAATTCCTTTCTTTTAATGATATTTTGAGTGCGTCACAGCTAGAATGGGTCGCTTGGATAAACGGCGCAAGTTCTCTGAATTTTATCAGCTTACTGGAATATTTTTTCTGTACATAGGCCTAAGCTTTTCCGAGACCCAGTTTAACAGGAATGGGTTCGGGTGAGGGATTTCTCGAAAAAAAAAAATCGAAATATCGAAAGGGGATAATTGGGAGGAAAAATTTAAAGGTTTCAAAACGCGTCCTTGCAAGGGGTTGGGGGCTGTAAGAAACTAAATATGTGAGCTCCAAGCCTGTTGGCCACTAGTCTCACTCCGAGTTACGCTGCTCCACTGACGGAGCTCTAGAAAATTTTGAAGTGGAAGCCGAAATTGGACGTAACCTCTTAGGTACCACTTACTTATATGTCTTACATACAGTCTTAGAAAAAAGTTTTGTCGCACAGACATTTTATAAGTCCCAAAAAGGAGGCAGCGCGCATGATCAGACATACGACGAAACAAAACTAATTTTATTATCTCAACTAGTCTTTAACTCTTGTGAACCAGGTCTCTCTTCCTGTGATCATGCGCATTTCCTCCTTTCTGGGACTACAAACTAAGTAACTATGTGACAAAACTTTTTTCTAAGACTGTACCTATCCGATATTTTTATATTTTCTTTTAATTATGAGGACGGAACCGAAGACTATGATTGATGTTGCATGCAAAATAAATTATTATTATTATTATTATTATTATTATTACTACTACTACTACTACTACTATTATTATACATACAATAGTTTGTAGAAGAAAATATGTAAACTACAATAATTATCAACAAGTATAATAAAATAAATGTTATCATTTTTACATACGTAGTAAGTGGGATACGTACCATAGACTGAAACCGCTGAAATGACAGGTTTTGGAAACAAACCATTAAATTTCATAGTTATTATTTATAGCCTAATAAATACCAACTCAACATTAAGTATAAAATAATATAAGCCAATATCTTCATCTGAGACAACAAGAAAACCACACTGAAAAAGAACAAATATTCATTGAGCCCGCGACCAAAGCCTTCGTACATCCTGTACGTACAAAATAGAACTATCGGAGATAATTTAATCGACTAGAACGGAAATGACGTTCTTGTACCACCTGTAAAGGAGTATTGTTATAGCGCGACACAATTTAGAAGCATTACATTTTCTCTTATACGTTTTCTCCATCGCAGCTTAGCGTCCGAATTGGACGCACCTGAATCTGCATTCAGTAATAACAAATTGTTGCGAAGACGGGGATATTGAGTGTAAAAGCGGTGTAGGAAACACACATACACACGCGTACGCATAGCGTAGCATCACCCAGAGAGCCGCGGAGCAAGTTTTCTCGTGGGTACCGGTTTGCGAAGTCCTGAGCGAGCAACACCCCTCTGGCCGCCGCCGTTGCCATCCGGAGGAGGTCCCCCCCAATACGATATAAGCGGCGGGTCACTAGCAGATTCTCACCATTATTACGGCTGACAACACACGGGAACAAAAATCATCTCATTCGGAAATGTTCTAGCAGGCGGTGCAACTGGACTCTCCCCTCTGATTTTCTAGAAGATTCATTCACTTCTGCGATACAAGCCTGTGCGATTCCGTGAGCCACAAACATGGGGCGAGCGTCTGCGATTGTGTTGCTTTTGTGCGTCCTGGCGTGTGTTTGGGCGAATCCCATAGCCAAGGACGATAGCGTAGCGACGCCTGACGTCGTGGCGTCGACCACCCAGGATCAGGACGTGAAAGAAATGCTGACGGAAGCTGGGAGCAAAGAAGAGGCGTCGGTAGATGTTAAGCCGGCGACGCCTGATAAACCCGACGCCGTGCCAGAGACGACGCCTTCACGAGAGGCTAGGAATTTCGACGCTGGTAATCAAGCGAATGAGATCGTCGGTAACGGTCAACAGGCAGATCAGGAGAACACATTGTTGCAGAAGTTGAATAGTAAATGCAGCAAGCGAGATGTGTCGTCTTGCGTTATGTTGAAGTTGGTGAGTTACATGAATCGCCTGCTCAAGAAATCCAACATCGAAGTGCTTGAGGGTCTTCACATTACGCAGACGACGTCGGAAGTTCAGGTCGAGGAGGAGACGCCACCCCTGGACCATCCCCGCGCCCTCGGCGACGAGGAGGAAGATGAGGAGACCCTGGTGAGTCAGCTGCTTGCTGACAAGGTGTGGACGTTCGTGAGGACGCGCTCCCTCAGGTGGAGCGTCCTGCCCGACGCAGACGTCGTCATGTCTACCAGCCCCGACGAGCAAGGGACGCTCAACGTCGGCATGTCCATTCGTACGGGGAAGGCTCTGGAGAAGGGTAAGTACCAGCGATTCTAAAGCTAAATGTTTGTCTTCTCATTATACGAAGTGTAAAGGTATAACTTTAAGAAGTTCTCGAAAAATATCGATTTTGATACATTTATGGAAATACACGTTATAAAAAAGAGTTTTTCCTATACAGTGTGAACTATAAGTAATGTCATTATTTTCAAGGGGTTATTATTTTAAATACAGTTTTGCTCGTTTTCCTTCCTTTTCGAAAAAAAATATTTTACAAGAAACATTTCATAGCGTGCTTTGGGAAAGTCACTGATTTAAGGCCAAATATGCTCAGTCAATTCAGGAGAGCAGTGTATTATGATGATAAATAATTGAAAGAATTTTAGTTTTATCCTTTTAATGTGCAGAAATTTGAACCCAACAAATGTTAACATTATAAAATTCCTTTTCAGAACTAAAAATTAAATTGTTCGGATAATATTTTTGCACATTTAAAGGAAAAAAAAAGTAAAATGCTCACTTAAATAATAAATCGCTCACTTAAATTAACTGAGCATATCGGGAATTAAATCAATGGCATTCCCGAACACGCTATGAAATGTTTCATAAAAAATATGTCTAAAAGGAAGAAAAAACTTGTGTAATTATTTCCCTGAAATTGTTGAAAGAAACTTGTTCATTATATTCAGTATCTGTAAGACAATTTATCCGAGAATTATACACGTGTGATATAGGCCTATAAGATTTTTAGTAAAACATTAGTGGACTCTTCTTTTAAATAAAGAACACAATGATGGTTATTTCAATATAGAAATTAATATATACATAATTTAATTATGAACTATTATACTTAGTATTCTGAAAAAAAATTTACCGATATAAAATGTACAAATAATATTATAAATGATTAAAATACATCAAATCTCTTTCATATGAATTTAAAGAAACTAATTTTGTGTACCTACTTACGTCAACCACATAATTTAAATATGAGGGTATATAGGCTTATCTTACTTTGTAGGATTGTAAAGATATGTTTTTGGACTCACTCCCCAAAACGAGTTTGTATTTTCATATTTGAGTGCATAAGCAAATGTCTTCACTTAGGCCTATATATGATTAGTCATTATATTTTAAAAATAAATCATAAACAGCAATGACATATGCAATATGATAGCTATGTGAACTTAATTTTACCAAGAAGCGTTAAAAAGTATTTATAATTTTATTTGTTCCTGTTCCGAATGCATCGCTTTTTATGCCTGTGAATCCAATTGTTGATAGCAAGATGTTATTTAGTGATCTTAGTCCCAGGTTTCACCAAGGAAATTAATCTGACATTGTCCTTAACCTCAGATCTCGAATCCAACTCGGTACCATCTTAGCTACGATTTAGCTGTTTTATTTTCTTACTTGGGAGCATAAAAAATTCATTTATGTATATTTTATGTTTTTTTAATGATCTACCTATAGTTTAAGAAAAGAAACGATAAGGGTAAATGTCATTCGTAATAAGATAAAATAATTATTTATTTTTGTCTTCAGGTAAGAAAGAAAACAGGAAATTGTACCGATAAGTGTAAAACGTACGAGTATAATGGAAAAGTATGTCTCTAACCACCTAACAGAATTAGTTGCTTGAATTTCATCACACATTTATTTTTTCAGTAATTAAATTTTTTGAAAAGGAACAAATTTAAAAAAATCTACTCCTCTCTCAAATTTCATTCAATCGGTGTGAATGTTTTTTTATAATACCACTGCCATGTTAGGAAGAAATATACCAGACTACAGAGAAAAAATTGTGAAACAACCACAACATTTTAAAATTCTTTTGTTTCTGTTACATATATTTTTTCTTTTGAAATTTGGAGAGTCAGAATAACATAATGAACAAAATTGTTTACCATGGTAATGTAAATATGGAGAAAAATTCAGCTTCTTCGCTACAAATGTGTAGAAGCCTAAGTGATTTGGATGAAGAGAAATGCACAAAATATTATAGCAGAGAAAAATGAACTTAAAGTTAACACTTGAAGATTTTAGGAGGGTTTCCAATCGCCCTACTTGAAACTTTGTACAAACATGTAGAATTTGGTAATAGAAACCATTTACAATAAAAAAAATACTTTTTTTTTGTACTAAAGTCTCATATTTTCTCTACATTCCTCCCTTCAGCAAAAGTTGAGATCAGTTCAAAATTTCTTTGTAAACGTAACGTCATAACTGAGATACAAAGCAGAAAAGTATGCAATAGACATTTATATTTCGTACTGAAATCATGAGAGATGTATTATTAATGCGTATTTTCGTTATGCAAGAAGTGAGAAAACGAAACGTTTTGCAGTGTTCCTGTATGTTATTCGTATGAAAAAAATTACGGTATTTATGAATGAACCTTGAATCTGTTACATTATTCTCCAGGTTTTAGGGTAGAATCAATTATCGATTGTTCAAAGTATTGTAAGTTTACATATGTACATTCCAATGGTAAAATATAATAGGGCGTTTTCACAAAACTCGTTATCTACAAAATCTACTTTTTTTTAAGACAACTCTTTTCTAAAATACACAACTGTAGATACCGAGTTTTGAAAAATCTCTTTTATTTCAAGATCAATTTACTGATATACTTACCAACTTTAGCTTAATTCTGATAACACCATTGGATTCTCCTGACCCAAAAACATAAGGATACGCTAAAACCTCAAAATCGAAAAAAATGTAGATAACGAGTTTTGTGAAAACGCCCCTCTAATTAGAGATCACAGCGTTTCTAAGGTTGAAACTACTTTAGAAAAAGAAAATTAAAAGAGAAATTTTATTCTAACCACTACCACCGCCCCCACCACCACCATCATCACCATTACCGATAATAACTTCACAGATAAGGACTTTCATTGACTGTTCTGTTTATTGGGGCCAATTATTGTTGTGCATCATCATCATTATTACCATTTTGGTCGTATGAACCGTTTCATCCTATCACCTAGAAGTCTCTTCAGAAAAGTCCCTGATTTATTTTACACTATGATTTTATTTGAGATTTTGCTGTAGGCCTAAATGAAGTCCCTGTCCATTCTTCGGACATCTAAGGTCCAGTTACTTTGCATTTTTCTGTATTTCTTCTAATATAGGTTCAGTTTCTTGTTCTTTGAGGATGTCTTCATTCTGTTTGTGATCCTGAAAAGTGTATTAGCTGTTCTAATCCATTTATTTTTATTTATTTATTTCCTTATTTGTCCATAAAAGAGTTAAAAAACCACAGAACGTGTCAGAGAAAGAAAGAAAAACGGTAATTAGAACAGAAAATAATAATTAAAACTGATAAAATTACAATTAATTAGCACCAATGTAAACCTATACATATTTAATATAAATTGCAGGGACAGATGTATGTTAAAATTCTTTTGATATAAACTTTTAAAACACCTCAAATCATTTATATGTTATTATTTGATCATGCGAACCATTATAATACTTTCAAGCTGTAGACCATGTTATACGTTTTGTTGAAACTTGTTAAACGATGTTTTGGAATATTAAAATTATACTTAAAAAGTATTGT
Organism: Periplaneta americana; assembly: GCF_040183065.1. Taxonomy (NCBI): domain Eukaryota; kingdom Metazoa; phylum Arthropoda; class Insecta; order Blattodea; family Blattidae; genus Periplaneta; species Periplaneta americana. Next base: position 39,143,740 of record NC_091120.1, on the reverse strand, counting down.
AATATTGGAAATCACTATTTCTATGAAAATGGTTCTTATTAAAATGTATTAATTCCATAAGCTTAAAAATATTTAAAGCATAAACTTTTAAAATATTAAAACTCTTTAAAATATTCCCTACATGATGTACGATTGTCAACACCTGCCATGTATCTCACAACATGCTTCTGAGCAATAAAAACATCACTCATCTTTTGATTTGACTCCCAGAAGCATATGCCATATGATAATCTCGATTCTACATTAGGAGGACTGAATGATTCTATGACAAAGACAAAATCTCAGATTTCTAATTTGGTATCATACAACATTCATTTCCTGAATTATATGTGAACAATGTAATTTGCAATTCAAATGTTCGTCAAATAATAGGCCAAGTAATTTAGTTGAATTTGACTGAATAAATATTTAATTTATTTTAAATATGTTTTGTTTAAGATCTTGCCAGATTACTTCAGTACGTTTATGGTCGTGTCGTGTAGATTCCGATAGAGGTCTCAACAATTTCATTTCGCCCTCTCAATGCGTTGTTTTCGTCAGGATGTCAATATCCACCTTTCAAAACCATGAAGTAATAAGCGTGGGGAATAGAGTTGAATATCGATCGAGAAAGCAAGACTAACAGCGCCAGCAAAGCCGAAAACCCGCACGACAATGTTTTCTACGTTATGTCGTTCACGTAAACACTGCTTGTGAGTGTTTCAAGACATCGGGACTTCGGGAGTGATCAACTCTCAAACGTCAAGCAGTCTTGAATCGCCACTTGAACTTTTGCCTACTTTAGCAACTGTTATATATGTATAAACAATCAAATATCTTATTTTAAACATCATCTCTACCTTTCAATGTATAATAATCCGTTCCCCAATCTTTCTTTAATTACTAGGCTCTTTTTAAATGGCTAGGAATTTTCTTTTCGTATGTTTGAGGTCAAGTGTGCAATCTCAAGTAAAAATTATTAACGCTTTATTTAAATGTTATGTTTTATGTTTTTTAGAAATTAAAATTTCTATTTATATAACCATAAGTAATATATAACAGAACTAGAACATTTTTATAACTTAGATACTGTTTTGTTTTGTCTTTTTGTTTCAATTATATTTCTAATATTATTTATTTCAATGATATATGTTAGGCCTATTCAAGGTTACGAAATCTTTCCATGCCGACCAAATGCAATTTCGAGAATGATGAGCGAGACTCGAAGCGCACGAGAGTTACGAGACAAGACTCGCAAGAGAAATGCAACGAACACAGTGAGCGAGAGTGGAAGTTAGTTTTTGTTCAATTCTAGACTCTATAACTTATTATTTCAAAACTGTGTCACTCCTTACTCCTTTTAGCAAGATTTGTTTTCTCGTACTTAATAGTTGTTGACATAATAAATAGGTCTACAGCTTGTTTTCTAAGTAACTGGTCCCATCAAATGCAATATTGCGCCCCAAATAATTGAAACTTGACTTGTCCTAAATGTTATTGTGGAGGGAAATTTCCGTTCTAAAATAGCCTTTACGTTAAAACAAACAGATTTATCTTAATTCTGCTCTTCTGGGTCATTACAAATAGCCAAATCCACTTGACAGACCTACTACTTACTGAATACGGTGGAGTGGGCGTTGCCCATGTCGTGTACAAACAGACGAGAATGCCATTCATGAAGATTTTGTTTGCTTACTCGTAAAAGTCCATGAGGCATAAGACACCCACTCTTCTGTTCTTAGTCAGTCAAGTGGATTTAGCTACTTTTAACTGTCCCAGTGAGTAGACCACCAGTTTCCCATTATCTTTTGTATATGAACGCGAAGCTACGTAATATAATTTTCGAAATATTACGACCTCTGCGTTTCGCTAGCAATAAAAAAAGTAAAAAAAGAAAAGCATTTAATTAATTTTAAATTAAACTGAATACTTTGTTTATTTTACCGGTTGTTCTTTATGGTTTTGAAACTTGGACTCTCACTTAGAGAGAGGAACATAGGTTAAGGGTGTTTGAGAATAAGGTGCTTAGGAAAATATTTGGGGCTAAGAGGGATGAAATTACAGGAGAATGGAGAAAGTTACACAACACAGAACTCCACGCATTGTATTCTTCACCTGATATAATTAGGAACATTAAATCCAGACGTTTGAGATGGGCAGGGCGTGTAGCACGTATGGGCGAATCCAGAAATGCATATAGAGTGTTAGTTGGGAGGCTGGAGGGAAAAAGACCTTTAGGGAGGCCGAGACGTAGATGGGAAGATAATATTAAAATGGATTTGAGGGAGGTGGGATATGATGATAGAGAATGGATTAATCTTGCTCAGGATAGGGACCAATGGCGGGCTTATGTGAGGGCGGAAATGAACCTCCGGGTTCCTTAAAAGCCAGTAAGTAAGTACCGGTACTGAATAATTTTTCATGCATTTTTAAAGACTTTTAATGAACTTAGGAGACAAGAAATAAAACTGGTATTCTCAAAACAAACAATAGAAATTTAAATTTTACTAAATTACCATTATAATGGACAGAAGTGACTATGAAGCTACAGAAAGGAAGTTACAGAACGCAGAACTGCACGCATTGTATTCTTCACCTGACATAATTAGGAATATTAAATCCAGGGCATGTAACACGTATGGTTGGATCCAGAAATGCATGTAGAGTAATAATTTTAGATTTATTTTTTTATTTTAGTAGGTTATTTTACGACGCTTTATCAACAGTTTAGGTTATTTAGCGTCTGAATGAAATGAAGGTGATAATGCCAGTGAAATGAGTCCGGGGTCCAGCACCGAAAGTTACCTAGCATTTGCTCATATTGGGAAAACCCCGGAAAAACCTCAACCAGGTAGCATGCCCCGACCGGGAATCGAACCCGGGTCACCTGGTTTCGCGGCCAGACGTGCTAACCGTTACTCCGCAGGTGTGGACTGGTTTTAGATGCCGGAGTGAAAAAGACCTTTGGGAAGGCCGAGATGTACATGGGAGGATAATATAAAAATGGATTTCAGGGAGGCGAGATGTGATGGTAGGGAGTGAATTAATCTTGCTCAGGATAGGGACCGGTGGCGGGCTTAGGGCCTATGTGAGGGCGGGAATGAACCTCCGGGTTCCTTAAAAGCCGTAAGTAAGTAAGTAAGTAGGCCTAAGTAAGTAAGACATCGTCGTTGATTTTGTGAAACCTCCTATGACAGTACAGAAAATAATTTTTCAGGAGGAAGAAAAAAATAATTATCAATAGGCCCACCCTGATACTCGATGATGTTATTTATGTTCACCATATTCACCTATGTTTTCTACAGAATTACTTCTTATTTTTATATAGGCTCATTGATTTTCAATTAATGTTTTCTTCCTCCTAAAAAATTATGTTTTGTTCTGCCACATAGGAGGTTTCCTAAGTTCAACGACTATGCTATATAGGGAAAGATCAAAATGCTATAAGCATGAGAAAGAAATGAGAAATTGGAGAATATAATGCAAGGGGGATGATCGGAAGAAGAAAAAAGATGAAGATCGATAAACAAATAATGAAACTGAAATTCTGTACGTGATAGACTGCAACAGATCGGTGAAATACATGTTTAGAAGTTGTAGAATACTGGGAAAAATTACTGTTAGGGGAGAGTTGGGTAGTATCGGACATCGGGTAATATCGGACAGTGAGTTTCTTTCATCTACCACACGATGATAGTACCTGATTGACATGGTTACGTTTCTGTGATATCGCATAGAGAAACGTAACCATGTCATTCAGGTACTACCATATGGTGGTAGATGAAAGAAATGCACTGTTCGATATTACCCGATGTCCGATACTATCCAACTCTCCCCTAATGATAATTGGAATAATGATATGTGATTATTAGTCAAAATAAGTTACATTTCCACAAATATTCTGCGTTTATGTGTAGTATATTGTACTACCTTAAAATTGGAAATTTTTTGGTTTGAATAAAACATCACCACTGTTTCAATTCCAAAAATGAAACTGAAATTATAACATCGCTATCTCGTACTTTGAAATTACTATGATTATATTTTTCCATAATTGTTAGCATAATCATTATTATCATGCACTATTTGTAACAAAGATACCATTATATTCATTCCATCTCTATTACCTTGGGAAATGTGGGTTCATACGTTTTTTTAGAATAACCGTGTTACCTAAAATAACACTCGATAATATTAATTTTCACCTGCAGAGATAATTAACAAGTCGTTACACTTATATTATTTCCAAGAAGAAGGTTCCTTACTTCAGGCATTCTCTCCTGCAGACTATAAAAACGTGTGTAAATCAATCAGGTTCAAAGCAGCCTTTGTCCGGGATGTTAAAGATGCATCTTCTTAAACGACAGGCAGGTCTTTTACCAATTATTACAATACAACCTGTTCTACCATAAACCGGTTTGTCGGCATTGGTTCATTAAGTTTCAATATATTAAATATTTACTCTTCTTAAAAATGCAGGTTATGCATAGTTATTACTTAAGCCTGATGTTATTTTATTCGCATTTGTGTCTTCGAAATAATAATCTTCTAGGTCAGCCGCAACTCTTGTCAGTTTTCTTTAAGTATAAGTCGTCCTTCTCCTGTATTTCTCCATAGTAACATTAGAGTCTCATATAATAGTGTCAGCTTCTCTGTACTCTCTAATTAAATTTTCCAAATTCGCAATATTTCAGTGACTTTATTATGTTTCGAGTGATATTAGCGTTCATATAATTTTTCCAATGTAAGGATAAAGTACGTATCAACAAATGCGCATGGTCATGATGTACAGTCCTAGAAAAAGTTTTGTCGCACAGTCGCAGAAAAGAGGTAGTGCGCATGATCACAGAACGAGCGACTTGGTTCACATGAGAACGACTAGTTGAGGTAATAAAATTAGTTTTGTTTCGTTGCATGTCTGATCACGCGCACTGTCTCCTTTCTGGGACTTATGAAGTAGATGTGCGACAAAACTTTTTTCTAAGACTTTACGTGTCTAAGACTGATTCTTGGACAAAGCACACTTTTTCTGTTCAAGATTTGCCAATACTTTACACGTTTTATTGTCAAATCACTTCCAATACTTTAAAAGTTTTTGATGGTCTTGCAGGTAAATACTGACATGTTCTAAAATGATCGGAGACTTGGAAATACTTTGAAGGAATTAACCAATGGAATTCGAAAATATTACGGGGCCAAGAATCATAGAAAGTATCGCGTTCTGGCGAAGAAAAGTTGCTTATGAGTTAATTATTATATAAATTAAACCCTTGCTTGAATACCGCGAGCTCTGTGGAATACCACAAGAAAATTATTGAAAAAAAAACACATTTGAATTAAGCACCAATACATGTATTTCATGAAGAAGATTCTAATTTATATCTTATGGCGTAGTTATAGCACGAATGGCCGTACGGGCTCGTGCGAAGGATCTTGTGTACATGAGTTTGTATAATTGTGTATCAATAAATGCACTTCATTCATTCATTCATTCATTCATTCATTCATTCATTCATTCATTCATTCATTCATTCATTCATTCATTCATTCATTCATTCATTCATTCATATTTTAATGTCTGGTTCATTCCTTTCTATTTATCTATCAGTAGTCTATTAAGTCTTGATGTTATTGCCATATATTTTGATGTTTGGTTCATTTATATTTATCTTTTAGTGATATAGCAAATATTGCGATATTATAATGTATTACGGAATCTGGTTTATTTATATATATATTATATATATATATATATAATTTGAACTGGTAATGGAAATTAAGGGAAAACAGCTGGACGGATTTTAATAAATGACCCCTCATTTTGAAGCTTGGAACTCAAAGTTTTTCGGAAAAATAGTAGTTTTCAGTGAAATGTCAATTTTTAAACATAATTTTCCTATTTTCCAAAATCCATCTGTCGTCAGTTTTGAGAACTAGCTAATAGCATACACGGCCGACTTGATATTCCCTAAGCTTTTTGTAAAGGAGAAGCGAAGCGAGCATCAAGTCGGCCGTGTTGCATTTCAGAATAAAACAAAACACATGCTACAGTAAACAATATTGCACGAAGGCCATGATCTGCAAGAATGCTGACATATTTAAATTGGTTATTAAAAACTTAACTTACTAAAAATAATTTACAAGTTCGATTCTGTGGTGTGTAATTTTCTGGGTACAGCTGTGTATTGGATATTAAAAACTACAAAACTTGAGGTGGTTTGATGACATTATTACCATTAGAAATGAAATATTATTGTAGTTAATGCCATGATGTGACTATTTTTAATTAATTATACATATTAATGCTATATTGATGATATGAAAGTGAAACGTTTTGGGGTTATATAAGTGGATGTAGAGAATATCTTAAATTAGATTTTGATTTCTATATTTTACTGAGTGGTGGCTATATAGTATATGTTACTGAAAGGTATAAAACTTACGTAGTATAATAATATTATTAAAAATCAAATATTTTTATAGTTATTAATCAAGTGGGGTTGGGTCTTTTTCATATATTTAATGGCGGTGTGGTGTAGATATTTATATGCGTGGTTCTCTTCAGTATTGGCTCGAGAGAGAGTATCTTTCATTGTTATGGAAGCAAACAACTTTCCGAATGTCTGGTATTCTTTATTGAAAATAAATCTGAAAAATGTTTATTTGAACGTCTAATTAACTTAATTTGCAGAATTTGGTGCACAAGCCACTAGTATAGTATAAATTGATATAGAAATGTCCCACAGTACAGCAACATTTCTGTTAATTATGCTTTTGAGTGTTTGTCGTTTTGATCATCCATCTTCAGTGTAGTGGAAAGTTTGTATTTTTATCGAAACTACAGGAGTAAAACTAGAAGACTACACTTCCATAAAAATACCTAAGCATTACAGACTTAAAAAAGAAAAAATTACCTACGGTAAACGTTTTGCAATATTAAAATGCCAGGTCATATTAATTGACATATTTTTGTACAACAGTATTATGCGAAAATACCACAAGATCCTATTACTGGCACAATAACTTCACCAGATGAACTAGAAAATGCTTACATGAACTGTAAAAGAAATGTTAGGTCATATTTTCGTAAACAAGACACACTTTGAAGGAAGCATTTAATATAACCTCAAATATTTAAACCGCCTCGTGGTAAATTATCTGTGACCATCAGATAACAGAAAAAACTGGTACTCCAGCTTCACTTAACACAGACGATTAACGACAGGCTTGGTAGAGAATTCCAACGCGCCTCAGTGCGGTAATCCAAGAGTAGGTCTGCAGGTTTTATGCCAGTGAACATTATTCTGTTTCCCAGCAATAAATCTCAGGGAGTTACATCTTTTTGTTAACACCATCTGGTAGCTGCTCGACATCCGAAATTCCTAAATTCATACCTGAGGATTATGAACTTCCAAAGATGGTGAAAATAGTAGTAGGCGTTTCTTCGGAGATGAATTTAAGATAGTGATTCTACGTCGCAAATACTATAAGACAGGTAAAACGACCTTCTATAGACCTATTGAGGGGAAGACTCCGATCAAAACTTTACTGGCAGCTAATCACATTCTTCAATATTAAATTCTAGGGAACATTTTAAATATTTTTATCAATACTTAATCCAAATTCTGATTTATTTTCTTTTATATTTATGGTTGTTATTTGGTAAATCCAAGTTTAAATCGCCCTTAACACTGCCAGAAGTGGAGTTGAGAGAGGTTTTATTTGATATCCATAAATTGCATAAGCATTGGAAAACAAAAAGATGCTAATCAACAAAAATTTCTGACATATATGGAGAAATTCTAAGGTTTAGGAGCTATATATCAGCTCAATTATTAGACAAGACAAGACAAGACAAGACAAGACAAGACAAGACAAGACAAGACAAGACAAGACAAGATAGGGGAAGGGGACGCTATCACTTGGATCTATTACCAAAGTCCTGGAGAACAGTTCTAAGCATATTCCGTTCAGACATCTTGAGTCTTAAAGTAGCACTGACACTTTTAATCTACAATCTCCTTCTACTCAGCTATCTTCTGTCTCTTGTTTTCCATAACCTGTTCGTAACACTCGCTCCGGTGCTTCAAACCACCCGAAATCCTTACCATATCTCTCTCACTTTTTGGCGAGCGGTATTGCGTCTGTTCAAATTTGTATAAATTCTAGTGATATACAAAAGTGAAGGAAGTTGACTTAAGCTGTCATCATGGAGTGGAGGATAGATGAAAGGGAGGGAACTTGTTAAAATTCTCACCGAGCCTCTTTATTTGTTGGGCGAGCAGTTACGGATCTAAGAATTAGATTCTTCTAAATCTTTACTTTGCCTAATGACGACCTACAGGATATTAAATGGACTAGAGTAGACGTTACAGGCGAAAATGTCTAATGATTAGGGAGCGGATTTTTATGTGCTAAAAAATTTAAATATATTTATTTTTTATGTGCTAAAAAGTGCGAAAATATTTGCTAAAATAAAAAATATATATATATTTTTTTAAATATGACAAAAGTACCTTACTTAGCTTGGAAAAAAAAAAATGTTACTACGTACTCACCAACCACACTTAAGTGCTAGTAGTTGACCGAGAATTGCAGTGAACAACAAAGGTCATCTCCAAATTCTCCATCACAAATGCATGCAGATTATCTCCGAACAACGACTTATGCTGTGAAAACGATCTTTCCACATCACAGGACGTCAGACGTGCATATTTAAAGAGAGGAATGTCACAAACACAAACACCGTCAATTTCACCTACAGGCATACCCTCCAATACTTGAGCAACTTTACACATTTTTTTATATTCACTATTTTTCCCAAACACATTCTGGAATTTGTCCCTTAGTAATTGTGCTTCTGAACCTGGTAGCGAGTGTAGTTTAATTTCCACGGCACGCACCTCCCTGTTTCAGACAACAGGTTTTTGGATGTTTCGAGTTTTTTTTATGGTGTCACAAAAAAATCTTAAATTTGCTAATAGGAAAGCCAAATCGTTTTTCAAACAACCATCTTTCAGTATATCTTGAAGGATATCGATTGACGAAGCCCGATAACAGGGAATCACAAGATATATTGTCTTACTTGATAGACATGAGCGAGAGGCGAGAGATTTGTTTAAATTAAATAATGTTCATACCCGAGCTCTTATCTGTTGTGTTTGACAAACAAAGCGTAGAATGAAATCATCTTCAATAACAATAAACATTCCTAATTATGAGTTACAAGATCTCTCCTCCTTGTCCATGTTAATTTATTCTCTAATATTAACACTGATATGCTGCCTAGCAGTTCTCAGAACGTGATGCGATACTATTACAAAAATGGATCACGACTACACCACACAGCGCTTAGAAACACGAAGCAACCAAGAATTCTTAAAAAAGATCATGTACTTCTGAGTGATATAATTGATTTAGTTTTAAAATGTCTAAAATTTCTCGTAAAAAATTATTTATGTAAAAAAACTCCAAGATTTATGTGTTTATAATAGATTTCCTTAAAATATGTATTTACATAATTTTTTGTGAAAATATGTGTTTTATGTGAAATAAAATTCTGGTTTTAAACTTGAAACTTCATGTTCGGAATTTTTCACTTTGTTAATTGTATTTTATCACAGGCAAAAATAATATTTAATTACATAGGAATCCGCTCCTTACTAATGATTGATGGATGATTATAATAATGCTAATCTTTTTCTAAATATAAGCTACTCTTATTCCTAAAATAAATAAAATAATAATCCTACTTCCAATAGTTAAAACAATACTGACTTTAAAGACGTTCTGATAATGCAAGTGGACAATCAATTAATGTAAATACAAAGAAGGTCATGACCTTCGTGTAACTCGACAGAACTTCGTGTTGTTTACAGACTCCGCTGAGGGGATGTTAAGATACTTAGAGACAAGTACATTGTGAAGAGATTGTACTACACAATGTAAAGATACTCAACCTCTATTATGTTTTGAATTAAGGTTAATTAGGAATACCACAAAGCGCTATAATGTGCAAGCAGTTTGTGGTCCTCGAGTTTATTCTCTACACAACACGATAAAATCAAGAAAAATAAACATAACAAGCACTGTAAATTGCAGTACCATCCAAAGAAGGTAAGAGTGAAATGCTTCTGAAGGAATACAGCGACTTAAATGTATGCCTATACAAGAAAGTATTAAAGGTCAACAGAGATTGCTTTTCTGACGTAAGAAGAATTTATACAGAAGGAAGTAAATTAAACATCGATAGACTATATCAAAAACTGACTCATTATTAAAATGAAGACAAAAATAACACAATATTACAAATTACACCATTTCTCATACTTTAAAGCTTCTTAAAATGCCGCCCCTAAATGGGGCTTTTCGTCATCACAACCGCTTATAAGATTCTAGTTTAAAATAGAAAGTAACCGAGCCACGTGGCGGTCGATAGGCGAAACTCGACACTATCAGCAAAGCAATAGCACAAGTTTCTGGTAAAAAAAATTGAATCTGTTCACACAAAGCGTTTAAAGAAACTAATGAACAATGCTAATTGGCGACCCGTTTGAGCAACGTAGCAGCGCTACTCGGAAGCGATGCTAAGTGGATTTATGAGAAAACGACACTTAAGAATTGAGCCTATTGCTCAGAAGTGAACCTCACAAAAGTTAGAATCAATCTCAAGGAAATATAGATGTAAGCACTACAACAGCTGTACAATTATCAAGAATAATTTAGCACTGGAAACTAGTTAAAAATCGTTTCATATTAAAAAAAATTATACAGTAAATACTATTTAAGCAAACTATCTTAACCCGAGACGCTGCAGCCCTTTAAAGGTCCAGGCCTATCAGCCGGTTTTTGCCCTCACTTCCACATGCCGAAGGAGAGGTGGACATTCAACCAGAATGGAGATATCGTGTGATGAGCACGATGATCCTCCCATCCATTCGTAACCAGATTTCGCTACCTATCGTAGCTCCCCAAGCGCATCACGAAGCTTGGTGGGCACCAGTCCCATACATCGGCCGAAATTTCACGAGAAAATTTCTTCCTTCATGAGGATTCGAACCAGCGCGCATTCCGTAATACGAGTCCTAGGCAGGATGCCTTAGACCATGACGCTACGGCGCGGGAGATACTATTTTAAATTATCACAATAATTAAAAATAACTTAACATGTTTTCAATTACAATCTCATGAATATGTTACTATATAGAATTCGGAATTTGAAAAACACAAAGAAATGTTATTTAATCCAGCCGTTTTCAAAGTTATATCATGCGTTTTATAAAAACTTATTCTATTCTGAATCCAGGATTGAAGCTTTTTGACCTAACGCTGGAGAATCTAGCGATGGAAGCCCTTGACGTACTATTAACTGACAGTTATCGCTAAGGATGAACGGAAGACAGTTCCAACTAATCAATTCTCTGTTGTAAGGTCAAAGAATCGGACGCATGTGAAAATGTTGTTTAGTTTTTTAGCGTGGAACGTTCAAGTGGTACCCAGGGAAAATTTCCGTTACCATTTCTGCAACACTCTAAGCGCAACTTGCGGTCTTAGCGGGAGCGCGTCGATGCAACCCGTAACTTATTTTCCTTAGTGTCAGAGGGCCGATGCGACTCGCAAGATATCATTATTGGAAAATTAAATAAGTTTGAATATAATCCTATATGTAGCGCATTATAGTGGCTCTAGCAGCGATTGCGAATTTATTTTCTTGTACTGTTACAATATTCATTAAATGTTCAAGTTCTTTGTTTTATGATTATGCTAATATAGGTTAAAGGTTGTAGTACTGTGATAGTTCTTTTTGAGAATCTATTAAAATTTTATTGAGCGAGAGGAAGATCGGTTTTTTTTTTGCGTCAACGTATTACGGGAATATTCGTGGACAAGTTGTAGCACAAAACAGGTCCTTATTTCGCTCAGTAAAATTGTAATAAGTTCTCAAAAAGAACTATCACAATATTACTCGTATCACAGTATTACCATTCTTTACCCTAATTGCCATCAAGCATTACGATTATTCGAAACTAATTAAGCAAAAGTTCTTTGAGATTAAACATTCTAATTCTTATTTAGCACACATGAATTCTCTGCCATTTTTTGTTTTTGTTTTTTTCTAGATTGTTGCACAGTAATTTTATTTGTAACAGAGAGAGAGAGAGAAGGAGCTGTATGTAGTTATTCTACATTGTTATTTGGCATTTGGCAAGAACAGCTCACAGTTTCTGTTTAAATATATCCTCAAAGTGGGTGATGTGTATATTTGTGTGTAGGCCTATATCATAAAATTATTGTGGATTATTAAAATTGGCATTTCTAAAGTTAAAGTAGGACTATCCGACCGAAAACGGCGAAATTTTATGGGCGACAAAGTCTTCAGCATGGCTTCCTCTGAGATGAAGTAAAGATACGAGGTCAGCTCCAGGCGAAACTTGCCCTCCATTTCTCGCCCATCTTGAATTTCGATGTTGAATAACCTCTGTAGTTAAATAAAACACCACTACTATTAGTGCTAATTTCCTATTTACATAGTCATTCGCCTAAGAGGGTAATTTGTCAAGAAGGTATTATGTATTATGTATTACATCAAATATTCTGAAGGGCCAAAAAATAACTTCAAAGGACCGCGAGTTGAAGACTACTGTATTAAATTACCCATGCCATACAAGTGTGTTATTCACCACTATAACGAATGGTTTTAAATTTCACATTAACTGTGTATGCAATAAATTTTATGAGTACCCTCATAAAATTTTGCCTCACAGACTAACTAGTTGTCAACGTGTTCCTTATTTATGGCCTATATAAAGCTCTCTTTACGAGCATTTAAGAAGCAGTGTTGTATATATTTTAAACAACAGAATTAAACAGGAAATAAATCTATAATCGTCTCTCAACTAAACATTTAATCACTAGTTTTACTTATACGAAAAATAACTGTATTTCGAGTTGATTTTAACAAACCTCAAAAACAAAAACGAAGACAAAAAATAAATTTTATAACGTTATCTCACGTCCAACATTACTATATGAACATAAAGTAAAAACAACTAAAATTAAGATAAGTATAAACTGAAAACAAGGGAAGACAGTTGAAAGTTGTTGGAGGCATAGACTAATTGAGTCAGGGAGATCAAAAACCCACTAACTCCAGTTTTTGACAAAATTGAGTTATGGGCTGGATGATGCTTTTTAGTTTGTCCCGCATGCGTGGAAGGCAAGAATACACTAATATCGACATTCATCTGCATTCTGGGGGCTGTTTTAAATCTCGTGGAAGTCAAAATTCCACTACTCCATGGAATAAGAGAGTTTTTGCATTCCAAGCTTAATTTCCCGATAGATGGCAACACTATCGCTCAACCAGCTGAGTAAAGTGATACGATACGGTATTCAGAATGTCACAAAAATCTATGAAATCCATGTAAGTAAGACTATTAAAGGCACAATATCGAGTCGATTAACTTCCAGAAACCCAATACAGATGCATCATTCCCCAGTCAACTAAAGTACAATTCAGCATTGCCATTGAAAGAAGAAAGCAAGAGGACTTGCAAAATTTAGTGCAGTTTATTTCTGAGGAAAGTAGGATGAATTACCAAACTCTGTTTGCGGACAGTAATAATCTAGAATCTAGATGCATAGGAAGAACATGAGAGTGAGAGAAAAAACAGAATCTGTGACATGAATGAGACTGTTTTAATATTTAAATATTGTTTGTGGTTTTATTTGTTTATTTTGATGTGCTTTATGGTAATTTGTGATTTTCTGTCTCATATAAAAAAAAGTAGCAATGTTAATCTTAATACTGTAATAAGCTTCCATTTTCTCGTATATTCCAATGTTTCAAAAGGGAATTATGATATACTTATCTTTTTTTCTTCACATGGCTCATATTTGTTCACTTTTCTTAATTCATACACTGTGGAAGTCAGAAAACCAATAACTCCAGCAGTGTTTATTTCAAATTGTAGCGTAAGAAAATGTAAAAATTTAGGTTTTGAAGTATTTAATTGATAGAGAATGTAATTTTACACAATATTAATAGAAAATGTATAATATTTAAAGTTAGTAAGATAAATAATAAGTTTTTTCTCTCTCCTGTAAAATTTGGTTTATTGGAGTTGGAGTTTTTGATTTCCCTGTCTCAATTATATTGGAAATAAAGATATCACAAAACAGTTAGGCCTAATTAAAGACAGCTAATAATATGCAGTTGTACCGTAAGTAACATCATGAATTTCAAGGAATTATTCTTTGAGATATTTCAAACAAAAAAGTTTAATACAATTTTGCTCGTTTTTGCTTCCTTTTCGAGAAAAAAATTATGTTATGTGAAACATTTCATAGCGTATTTTGGGAAAGCTATTGAATCAATTCCCAATATACTCAGTCAATTTAAGAGAGCAGTTTATTATGATAAGGAATGATTAAAAGATTGTTAGTTTTGTCCTTAAATGTGCAGAAATTTGATCTGAACTTTTAAAGGACAAAACTAAAATTCTTTCAATAATTTAATATCAAAATACCCTCCTTCTCTTAAATTGAGTATATTGGGAATTAAATCGATGGCTTTACCAACTGTAGAAATACCTCGCCTCTCGAATTCGTTACCTAATGACGTCAGGGACTGCCGGACTTTATCACAATTCAAAATGAAATTGGAAAATTTTGTCCTAGTTTTTTTTTTTTTTTTTAGGTAATGCTAGAAGTATTGATTTGTGTTTTTTTTTTCTTATTCTTTTTTAATCTAGATTAAAATTCCAAGTTTCTTGTTTATGTTAGTTAATTAGTTAGGATACAATTAATTATGATACTTAATCACTCATTTAAAGTTTGTGTGACTGCAACCTGTGTAGGGGAGAGTTGGGTAGTATCGGACATCGGGTAATATCGGACAGTGCGTTTCTTTCATCTACCATAGATGGTAGTACCTGAATGACGTGGTTTCGTAACTGTATACGGCATCAGAGAAACGTAATCATGTCATTTAGGTACTATCATCTGGTTATAGATGAAAGAAACTCACTGTCCGATATTACCCGATGTCCGATACTACCCAACTCTCCGCTATATTTTTGTGTAGCTTTACTTTGTTTATAGTGTTTCTCTCTCTCTCTCTCTCTCTCTTTATTTCTTGTGTAGCTTTATTTTGTATAAAGTGTATTTTTTCTGTTTATTTCTATTGTTGTATTTGTATTCCTGGTGTTGTGGAAGAGAAGGCCTGATGGCCTTAACTACACCAGAATTAATAAATAAATAAATAAAATACGCAATAAAATGTCCCAAGGTTTTCCCAACTGTAAAACGACACGTGCATAGTGAATCTTCGAAATGATACCGTCAAACTAGGCCTACTACCTTGCCGTCACTAATTCCATCGCCTCTACGTAATCACGTAGTTGATACAGCGTTGTTAAACGACAGATTAAAAGAATTCTTCTTTCTACCGTAACATTTCTTCAGGCAAACTTTAATGGTGAATAATTTTTGTGTGTTGTCATCCCACCGTTAATGTGTACAATTCTGGGATTCAGATGTAGATAGAAATATGCTCTGGTACGAGACAAAATTTTATTGTGTACTAATTATGGAAAAAGAAGACGAAATAACCAGAAGTTATAAAGGGAATTATGAAGAACCTGAAACATGTTGTAGCTGGAATTCAGAGAAGTGACATCCTAAGATAAATCAACACATTTTCATAACAAAGGTCAGTTGCTTACTTTGTAATTAATCGCGTTAAGTGAAATGGATGGAGATGTTGTTCTAGATCCCACTTACAGTAAGTCGTCCACAGAGCAGTTGTTATTGTTTCATGTCGTGAGTCCGTCTCATGCCGCATGGTCCATTGTTCTATTGTAAACGAGAGGATGGGTGCCTTATCTTACACGGTGTTTCTCATTTCCTGTACAGTTTATGTAGCCTACGTCATTTCCAATTTCCATGTGCGTTTCAATGTTACATTACTGTATAGTTGTGTAATATTTACTAACACGACATTACGTTTTGAAACATGAGTCTGATGTTAAGAAGGGTCTATTTCATATTATGTGGAAAAAAAAATCATTAAATGTATGAGTATAAGCGTAATTAAAGCTTACCTATCACAATTGAGGAAGTTAGCGATGAAATATAATAAAGGATTAGCGGCATCAAGCTACTGTGAAAAAGTTGCTCTGTAGACAGTAGTATTTTACTTAATGAGAAGGCTTTTACGTGCTTAAATGTAAGACACGGTCTTGTCAGCATTATTACTCTCACTAAGAAGGTAATGTTTAGGATTTTATCGTCTTTTAAAATGCATTTTTCTAGCCAGTATTTAAACCTTCAAACATCGAAATCGACGGCCAGCTAGTAACCCATGGACCATCGAAGACGAAAACACAGACAGACAGACAAATAAACAGACAGGCAGACAGACAAATAGACAGTCGGGTATATAGACAGACAAACAGACAGACAGACAAGTAGGCAGATAGAATAGATAGAATACCTACATAAAGCAGATAGATGAGATACTGTATAATAGAACAGGCAGGCAGACTGATAAATACAAGGAATACATAGAAAGTCTAGGAAGACAGACAGACAAGCAGGTACATCGAATACATAGAATTGATAGATTAGATAAGCTTAAATAGAATAGACAGGCAGATAGACCTATAGATAGAATACATAGAACATATAAATTAGATACTATAGGACAGACAAGCGGACAGATAAATATATACTCGTAGGTAGAATATATAGAATAGAATAGAATAGAATAGAATAGAATAGAATAGAATAGAATAGAATACAGGATAGATCCAATACATAGATTAGAGTAGTATACACAGAGAGATAGAATAAGATAGATTGTATGGAGTATAATAGACAGATGTACAGGCAAACAGAGAAATAGACATACAGAAAGATAGAATAGAATACACAACCAGATAGAATAGATAGATTAGATAGCATAGAATAGACAGACGTACAAGCAAACAGAGAGATTGAATAGATATATTAAATTGAATAGAATTGACAGACAGACAGGCAAACAGACTGATAGATTAACATATAAATAGAATAATAGATAGAATAAGTAGATTAGATTGAATAGAATTGACAGATAGACAGCAAATAGACTGATAGACAGACAGACAAATAGAAAGGGAGATAGAATAGGTAGATTAGATTTAATAGAATTGACAGATAGCAAACAGACTGATAGGCAGACAGACAAATAGAAAGATAGATAGAATAGGTAGATTAGATTGAAAATAATTGACAGGTAGACAGCAAACAGACTGACAGACAGACAGACAAATAGAGAGATAGATAGAATAGGTAGATTAGATTGAAAATAATTGACAGGTAGACAGCAAACAGACTGATAGACAGACAGACAAATAGAAAGATAGATAGAATAGGTAGATTGAAAATAATTGACAGGTAGACAGCAAACAGACTGATAGACAGACAGACAAATAGAAATATAGATAGAATAGGTACATTAGATTGAACAGAATTGGCAGATAGACAGCAAACAGACTGATAGACAGACAGACAAATAGAAAGGTAGATAGAATAGGTAGATTAGTTTGAATAGAATTGACAGATAGACAGCAAACAGATTGATAGGCAGACAGACAAATAGAAAGATAGATAGAATAGGTAGATTAGATTGAAGAGAATTGACAGACAGACAGACAGCAAACAGACTGATAGACAGACATACAAATAGAAAGTTAGAATAGGTAGATTAGATTGAATAGAATTGGCAGATAGCCAGCAAACAGACTGATAGGCAGACATACAAATAGAAAGGTAGATAGAATAGGTAGATTAGATTGAATGGAATTGACAGATAGACAGCAAACAGATTGATAGGCAGACAGACAAATAGAAAGATAGATAGAATAGGTAGATTAGATTGAAGAGAATTGACAGACAGACAGCAAACAGACTGATAGACAGACATACAAATATAAAGATAGAATAGGTGGATTAGATTGAACAGAATTGGCAGATAGACAGCAAAGAGACTGATAGACAGACAGACAAATAGAAAGATAGATAGAATAGGTAGATTAGTTTGAATAGAATTGACAGATAGACAGCAAACAGATTGATAGGCAGACAGAGAAATAGAAAGATAGATAGTATAGGTAGATTAGATTGAATAGAATTGACAGACAGACAGCAAACAGACTGATAGACAGACATACAAATAGAAAGATAGAATAGGTAGATTAGATTGAATAGAATTGGCAGATAGACAGCAAACAGACTGATAGGCAGACATACAAATAGAAAGGTAGATAGAATAGGTAGATTAGATTGAATAGAATTGGCAGATAGACAGCAAAGAGACTGATAGGCAGACATACAAATAGAAAGGTAGATAGAATAGGTAGATTAGATTGAAAAGAATTGGCAAATAGACAGCAAACAGACTGATAGACAGACAGACAAATAGAAAGATAGAATAGGTAGATTAGATTGAATAGAATTGACAGACAGACAGCAAACAGACTGATAGACAGACATACAAATAGAAAGATAGAATAGGTAGATTAGATTGAATAGAATTGGCAGATATACAGCAAACAGACTGATAGGCAGACATACAAATAGAAAGGTAGATAGAATAGGTAGATTAGATTGAATAGAATTGACAGACAGAGAGAAAACAGACTGATAGACAGACAGACAAATAGAAAGATAGATAGAATAGGTAGATTAGATTGAATAGAATTGACGGACAGACAGCAAACAGACTGATAGGCAGACATACAAATAGAAAGATATATAGAATAGGTAGATTAGATTGAAGAGAATTGACAGACAGACAGCAAACAGACTGATAGACAGACTGACAAATAGAAAGACAGATAGAATATATAGATTAGATAGTACAGAATATTTAGACAGATAGGCAAACAGACATATTAAGAACAGTATTCAGTTGCTGCTAAACTAACCCTGTGAATAAGCCACATGTCAAGATGCTGTTATATAAATGTACAGTGGAAGTAAATCACAACTCTAGCGCCATCTCAATCAGAGGCGTTTAAAAAATGGGCCACTTGTAACTACATTTAATTAATCAATATTCATGCTATGCTCAAATTCTTTAAGTTTCTTTGCATGATATACATGCAATTTAAATAAGTTTATTAACTACAATCAATCTTTCATTTATTCCGATGATGTAACACGTTTTGTCAGTTGCTATGTAGATAATGTATTTTTTATGATATTTCACTTACAGATTTATTAATATTCTTACGCATTCGATGTGCATTACATGCGAAGTTTTCTCTATGTCGGACAATAAAATTGTATTTTATTTACTCTACATGCTGCCTGCATTTTTGAATGAATCCATAGACAATTTTGTAAGCGTGGAATCACGCACGCTTAAAACGCATTCCCGTAATCGCTACAGGGACAGGGAACTGTAATCTTCGTCACGAGAGTACAACGGCCCCAAAATCAACAGCTTCCTGTCACGTGAGATGCTTGTAAAACTTGACAAAAGTCGGACATATCTTTCTGGTCGAATAATTTTTTTGTCCCAAGGGATTCTCTTTGTCAAATAATGATGCTCTTTTCTTGATTTTAATACATGGATCCAAATTACCCCATTGTTATATGGCTCAATTTACGTAATTTGATACTTTTCAGTATGCGGTGAGCGACCTACAGAACTGACCATAACTATAAGAGTCAGAATATGAACGTCTTTAAGCCAAGATCGACTATGTAACATGTTTGTATATTAAACATTCCCTGCTATGACTCATTTCTTCGCTGGGATTGAAGAGCAGGCATGTCGAGCTGAAAAATCGGATAATCAGTGTTGTTTCCGTTGAGATATTTTAGGCCAAAACATGGCGAGACAATCTAGTTAATTCTGGATGACCTGTGCTGGTTAAATGTATATGGAAGAGCGTTGAAAGGTTTGAGATTAATTATTAATTAATACATCGGGAACTATCACTTCGTCACAAGCTTAGAAAAGACACAATCGGTTACCACTGGTCTTCCACTGCTTCTTCACCATAGAGTACCGTAATAAAAGTAGGCACTCTTTCAGAGTTTCTTATGATCTATTTTTACATGTTAATTTTATTAGTTTCAATGTGATTCTATATGATTAATTGAAGCGTCGGCTGGAACAACGTTGTAAGTTACAAAATCTTCATTCGGCGTGTTTCCGTGTATAGGTCATGTTACCTTGCTATACTCCTTGGTTTGCAATGTCCAGCAATGTAAT
The DNA here is from genome assembly GCF_040183065.1 of Periplaneta americana. Lineage (NCBI taxonomy): Eukaryota > Metazoa > Arthropoda > Insecta > Blattodea > Blattidae > Periplaneta > Periplaneta americana. The sequence goes on along the minus strand of NC_091120.1, from coordinate 39,123,492 downwards.
ACGTGAAATTTGTCCACTCAAAGGTTTGCCATCCTGGAACAACGTTGTAGGTGAACACATTTTTTCAGCTCTTGTAAATTTTACCAAATGTAACTTATAACGTTGTTCCAGCCGACGCTTCAATTAATGTACATTGTTTACTTGTAATTTGTCCATATAATCCTTACCTAATAATTTGATACGATCTTACGGATAGCAATAATGATTTAGGAATTCAATTAATATTTATCCCTTTTCTTTGATGAAACCTAAATGTTATTTCAGATGGGATAACTTATATTTTTATTTACAGGTCGCGGTAAGATGAAGCAGATGGGGCCCCTGATGGCGGCGGCCGCCATGAAGTTCGCCCTGCTCGGAGGGTTGGCCCTGAAGGGTCTGGCCTTGCTGGTGGGCAAGGCGTTACTCGTGAGCAAGATAGCTTTGCTGCTGGCCGGCATCCTGTGGCTCAAGAAGCTGTTCTCCCACCAGAAGCACGTGACGTACGAGGTGGTGGCACACCCGCACCACTCGCACTCGAGTGGCGACCACCACGACTCGTACAGCTCTGGCTGGGGCAGGAGCTCCGATATCCAGACGGCCGCGGCGGCGACGGCAGCCCATCAGCTTGCATACAGCGCCTACGCCCCCGAGGCCGCGTCCCACTGAGGTCAGTACTATAGTACCTACCGCCATATAAATGACTGACCTGATTCAGAGTTACACTGCTCCGTCGATATAGTGGGAAGCCAATGTTTATCCACTTAGATATAACGCGCGAAGTAAGTCCCCTGCAATTGGCAAGTATATGTTTAGGTAGACAGAGCTTGAAAGTGAAGGAATGTTATGGACAGTAAAAAAAATCGATCATACGGGAATGGGTATTTAAGAGTTGTTAATTCATTTAAAAAGTGAATCTGATACAACGTTAATGAATTAATTAATTTTATTTTCTAGAATATATAAAATATAATAAATAAATAAGTAAATAAATAATGAAAGAAAGGAAAGAATGAATGAATTAAGAAATGAAGGAAGGAATGAAGGAATTAAGAAATGAAGGAAGGAATGAAGGAATTAAGTTATGAAGGAAGAAAGGAAGGAAAGAAAGAATGAATAAAGGAAGGAATGAATTAAGAAAGGAATGAAGGAAAGAAGAAAAGGAATAAATGAAGGAAGGAATGAAGGAATGAGGTTATGAAGGAAGAAGGGAAGAAAAGATGGAGCCAATGAAGGAAGGAATGAATGAAGCTAGGAATGAATGAAGGAAGGAAGGATTGAATTAAGGAAGGAATGAATGAATGAAGGAAGGAATGAAGGAATTAGGTTATGAGGGAAGAAAAGATGGAATGAATGAAGGAAGGAATGAATCAAATAAGGAATGAAGGAAGGAATGAATTAAGGAAGGAAGAAATGAATGAAGGAATGAATGAGGGAATTAAGGAACGAATGAATTAAGGAAGGTATGAAGTCATGAAGGAAGAAAGGAAAGAAAAAAGAAATGAATGAAGGAATGAATGAATCAAAGAAGGAATGAAGGAAGGAAGGGAAAAGGAATGAATGAAGGAATAAATTAAGGAAGGAATAAAGGAAGGAAGTTATGAAGAAAGGAAGGAAAGAAGGAATGAATGAAGAAAAGAGTGAATGACTTAAGAAAGGAATGGAGTTATGAAGGAAAAAAGAAATGAATGAATGAATGAATGAATGAATGAATGAATGAATGAATGAACTAGCAAGAGCGTTTTCTACTACTTCTAGTCTACTTACTGATTCACAAATGGCATTTAGAAAACCAGGAGGTTCATTGCTGCTCTCACATAAGCTCGCCATTGCTCCCTATTCTGAGCAAGATTAATCCAGTCTCTACCATCATATCCCACCTCCCTCAAATCCATTTTAATATTATCCCCCCTTTTATATTTCGGCCTCACCAAAGGTCTTTTCCCTCCGGCGTTCTAACTAACACTCTATATATACATTTCTGGGTTCGCCCATACGTGCTACATGCCCATCTCAAATGTCTGGATTTAATGTTCCTCATTATGTGAGGTGAAGAATACAATGTTGTATAACTTTCTCCATTCTCCTGTAACTTCATCCCTCTTAGTCCCAAATATTTTCCTAAGCACCTTATTTTCAAACACCCTTAACCTCTGTTCCTCTCTCAAAGTGAGAGTCCAAGCTTCACAATCATACAAAACAACCGGACTGTTTTATAAATTCTAACTTTCAGCTTTTTTAAGAGCAGACTAGATGACAAAAGCTTCTCAACCGAATAACAACAGTCATTTCCCGTATTTATTCTGCGTTTAATTTCCTCCCGAGTGTCATTTAGCCTACATTTGTTACTGTTGCTCCAAGATATTTTAATTTTTCCACCTCTTTAAAGGATAAATTTCCAATTTTATACTTCCATTTTGTACTATTTTCTGGTCTTGAGACATAATAATATATTTTGTCTTTTCGGGATTTAACGTCTAGTCTAAGTGCTTAAAATTTCTTTGACATCTGAAATGTAGGAAACGAGAAAATTGTACCCAAGCATGTGCATCTACTTACTTACTTACTTACTTATGGCTTTTAAGGAACCCGGAGGTTCATTGCCGCCCTCACATAAGCCCGCCATCGGTCCCTATCCTGAGCAAGGTTGATCCGGTCTCTACCATCATATCCCACCTCCCTCAAATCGATTTTAATATTATCCCATCTACGTCTCGGCCTCCCCAAAGGTATTATTCCCTTCGGCTTCCCAACTAACACTCTATATGCATTTCCGGATTCGCCCATACGTGCTATATGCCCTGCCCATCTCAAACGTCTGGATTTAATGTTCCTAATAATGTCAGGTGAAGAATACAATGCGTGCAGTTCTGCGTTATGTAACTTTCTCCATTGTGCATCTACTGTTCATGAAAACTTACTTTTTTTTTTCAAGAATTAAAGCAATGTACCAGAATTCCTAGCACATATTCAAAGGGTAAAAATAGGATATAATAAGTAAAATAAATAAAATGTAGTTGTGAATATCAGAACCTAAGCAATAACAAAGTAAAATATAGTTATATTTGCACAACTTCGATATGGATTAACAACGCGTTCCTCTTAAGAAGGAGAAGAAAACAGAGAAGTTTTGTGTTTTAAGATATGTTATTTTTTTTTCTTTTTCAGGTAGACGACAATAACCGCGTCTCGCTGAAACTGCATGTCACGTGTTACAACAGATAAATCAAAGCTCACAACGTGTTGTGAATATGTACTGGAGTGTGTTGATCTCAGTTGATCAGCAATTTGTATGAGAGAAGTGTAACAGCGTGGGTCATCAACGCAGCATAAAGAAACGATAGAAGCTAACAAAATGGAGTCAGATTACGCAATCCAAAGTATTAGAAGATAGAAGTTAACAATAGTCAAATTACCAATCCAAAGGTTTAGAAATAGTCACATTATTTGATACCCCAATACATACTTGCATCAAAACCCAACACATAACTAATTATTCAACATTTTCAAGATCTCTCAAAGCATAGTTCATCGTTATCGCTCTTGCTACAGTGATGGTGCTAACAACAGCGCTTCTCCCTAACTCCATTCTAGTTATAAAATAGCTGATAAGCACTTGGAATAATTTATATACAAGAATTATTGAATTATGTATCAGTTAGTGTTAAGTTCTTCAAGCACGGGAAAATTACGAAGAAACTTGACTGCTGACAATCGAAGAGATGACAAAACGGTTCTGTCTGACTGATTTCTAGTAACATAAGTTCAAGCTTTGACCAAAGACCCATAGTTATTCTGTGCTTGAGTATAAATATTATTATTTATTGATGTATATATTTAAATTAACAGACATTTGCATTACTTTAACGTAACGCCTATTTTATATACTGTACTTATCAATTTAAGAGGTTAACATTTTTACTAATGCAGAAAAGATACTTCAAATGAAGACTAGTAACAAGAGAAGACGGTGAGCCGAATTAATAGATGAGCATCAACAAGGAGATAATTTGACTGAATAACTATAATACTGGAAGTATTCACATCAGGACTTTCGAGAGCATATGACGCGAGTAGACTGTGATATACCGCATTCCCCGACGATCTGACATAGCTGTACAATGCACATAGGCCTATTAAATAACCATAAAACTCAGGGGGATTAGACGTTATTTATTTTGCTATAATATATTGTAAATATTTTGTTGTGCTGTTGTAATGATGAATAAAATATATTTTGTTGGTTTTATTTATAAAATCTTAAGAAATATTTACGTTATTTTCTTTAAATATTGTTGCATATTGTTCTGTTTCATGTTCCGCAATGTATTGTGAATCAAATATATTGTTAATAAAAATTTTAAATGAAGCATACGAGGCGATATTTGAAGGGTACAGGGAAAAAACCAACAGAGTCCATTTACGCAAACTTTTCAGGAACTTAATTTTAAAAAGAACATACTCATATCTTTAATGCAAGAGTTAATTATAGGCGATTAATATTTAAAAAAATTCCTTATGTTATCATCAATCACATCTGGTAAAATGATTTCAAGACACTAGTAGCTTCCAGTCTTCTTAATTAATTATGTAACTTTTAATTGGACTCTGTTTGTTTTCCCCCTGTATACGAAAATTCTTTTCTTGGTGAATGATTTCGTGACTTTCAAACAAACGTTTTGTTACTCTTAATTAAGTTATTAAATATAGTTATGCAAATCAAGATTTCAGGTATAACTCCCTGTAAAGTTGATTTGAATAATTTCGAGGGAAAAATTGTTCCGGGGCCGGGTATCGAACCCGGGACCTTTGGTTTAACGTACCAACGCTCTACCAACTGAGCAACCCGGGAACTCTACCCGACACCGATCCAATTCCTCCCTCTATATCCACATATCTCAAAGTGGGCTGACAACCGTCAAGCAACCAACTTCGACTGCACACTAACTCCGTGTGACTTTAATTGTGGTTTTCTGTTAACGAACAGTGACGTGTATTATGCAAATCAAGATTTCAGGTATAACTCCCTGTAAAGTTGATTTGAATAATTTCGAGGGAAAAATTGTTCCGGGGCCGGTGCGTTGGTACGTTAAACCAAAGGTCCCGGGTTCGATACCCGGCCCCGGAACAATTTTTCCCTCGAAGTTATTCTAAATATAGTTAGTTTGTCAGTACACAAAAATTTGTTACATACATACTCTATAAAATTCCTCAAAATTTTTAATGAACTACTGCTATGTTATCAGTTAAAGATATGATTAATGTACAGTATTTTATTGCAGTATATCAAAATTCATAATTTTGGATAAATCGCAATATAACGAACGCAAGTAGGGGAAGTTATCCCCACCCACATGAAATGTGCATTCGACACAACACTCGCCTATCACGTAGAGTGTCTGGTGAGCAAGTAGGGGAAAAGTGGAAGTGGTCGTGGGCGGAGCTTCTCCGTTCGCTATATTGCGATTTGCCCCTAATTTTTTTCATAAAATAGGCTACATTTTACTTAAGTCAACTTTCCTACTTCAAGATATCATTTCCATAGAGAATGTTTCCACCTGAAAAAGAGGAGAAATGATTAATCCCAGTCAATGAAATTCGGTGATATAGCAGCAAGGTAGGCTAGACGTGACAGACAAGAGAGTGAAGATCTGGACAATACTCGTAGTACTAATCGTTTAGAAATCACTAACAGACTCATCACATTCTGGATCTTCTTGTTGACCAACAGCCTCAGGTTCAGAAAGAATTTGACGATAGAATTCTTGGAAGCCTTCCTCTTCATAGAGTATTACAAGGTCCTCCAAATCACGATATTTCTCCTCAGAAAGTTTTTGCGGAGAGCATTATACAATCTTTCTAGTTCACTAGTTTACTTGGTTTGAAATTAGACATTGGTAAATCTCCTCCTCTCTTTTTCTTCTCCCTCATGACAGAAGAAATTAATAACCCCTTGTAATTCTCTCTGTACTTCACAAATGAAGTTTGTTTTCACAGATTTTCAGTTGTGGAATAGGCCTTCTGACTGCTAGAAGATTTTTCTTCTACTTTGGCGTCAAAAACTTTCCCCAGTGTTTAAAATTATCGTGTATTTTATAATGGCGCTTTAAATGAAATTTTCTGATAGTGATATTTACTTTTTCACAAGCTAAATAAATACTATAACCCGTTTTCTACCTACGAAAATAAATAATTAGGCCTACTTCTCACAGAGAATTCAATTGGGATTCTGAGCGTTGTTTACTATCACTTGTGCTAATCATACTTTAACAGACGCGCAAAAACTTTGTTTAAACGTAATTTAGTTCACTTTCTAAGTGCTGTAATCTCTGCTAATCGATTACTGACTTTTAACTAGACAAGTTAAGAGCGCCTAGAATCTAGGCAATCTTCAGAACTAATCACGCGCCCACCTCTGTTGTACACGGGCAGACAAACGGCTAGATAGAAGGAGGGATGAAATATTTGAAATCACGTGTTCGCTATCAGGAATATTGGAACGATTATTTCTAAAAAAAATCTCTAAATTAATTTAATTGCATTACCAGGTTACTTTATCTGTAAATTTGAAGCGCCAGTGGTCAAGGTTGGCTACCTGACAGAAAGTACAGTAATTTACCGACCGATCAAGATAAGATGTGAGTGATTTAATCAGTACAACTATAAAACTTAGCAAAATCAATGAGCTAAAAAAGTTGTTTAATAAGTATAAATTTTTGACGAAAATGTATAATTCCTTCAGTACAACTATAAAACTTAGCAAAATCAATGAGCTAAAAAAGTTTCTTAATAAGCATAAATGTTTGACAAAAATGTATAATTCCATCAATACAACTATAAAACATATCAGAATTAATGAGCTAAAAAAGTTGTTTAATAAGTGTAAATTTTTGACGAAAATGTATAATTCCATCAGTACAACTATAAAACTTAGCAAAATCAATGAGCTAAAAAAGTTGTTTAATAAGTGTAAATTTTTGACGAAAATGTATAATTCCATCAATACAACTATAAAACATATCAAAATCAATGGGCTAAAAAAGTTGTTTAATAAGTGTAAATTTTTTACGAAAATGTATAATTCCATCAGTACAACTACAAAACATAGCAAAATCAATGAGCTAAAAAAAGTTGTTTAATAAGTGTAAATTTTTGACAAAAATGTATAATTCCATCAGTACAACTATAAAACATAGCAAAATCAATTAGCTAAAAAAAGTTGTTTAATAAGTGTAAATTTTTGACGAAAATGTATAATTCCATCAATACAACTATAAAACATAGCAAAATCAATGAGCTAAAAAAGTTGTTTAATAAGTGTAAATTTTTGACGAAAATGTATAATTCCATCAGTACAACTATAAAACATAGCAAAATCAATGAGCTAAAAAAGTTGTTTAATAAGTGTAAATTTTTGACAAAAATGTATAATTCCATCAGTACAACTATAAAACTTAGCAAAATCTTAATAAGGTAGGTGTCCCTGATATGGCCATGCTAAGGTTTGAGAATTTTTCTAGCCGCCATTTTGAAAAAAAATATAAACCACTTTTTTCTTACTCGTTCTCAGTCTAATGGACTTTCTTAAAAAAATTTCCTTTCCCCATAAAAATAGCTTTAATTGTCCAAAAAGTCCCAAATTTTAAAAGTCTACCTAGTGGCCATATCAGGAACATATGCACATGATATGGCCACCCTTGTTCCATGTTCTGCAAATCGTGATTGTTTTCAGTTTGATAGCGCAGTTGTGTTAAAATTAAATAATTTTGGTGTAAAATGAATAGAAATGATACATAATAATCTTTTTTATAATTCAAAATTGTAGTCAAAACAGGTTTTTCCATAAAAAATTAAGTTGTTTTTCTTAAAATACAAAATTTTTGCGTAATCCCAGCTTTAAGGCATGTAAATTTGTCAGGTGAAAAAATAAAAGTAAAATGAACTTGATATGGCCATGGTGCATTTGACATGGCCATGGTACATTTGATATGGCCATATCAGGAGCAGGTAAGCTTTCACGAAAATCGTTTGATTATGAACAACTCGTAAAAGATACGCCATCAACTACAACACCAATTAACAGAACATTAAAAACTGAATGGAGTATGATGGTTTTCAGGAAACAAGTCTTTGAAAAACATGCATAAAACAAAGGAGACTTACCAGAGAAAAATAAGAAGAGGTCACATGAAAATCGCAAAAAAGGCAACTGACGCCATATTGCTCAACCTGACTGGATGGAAAACGAACAAGTGACATACCAGGATGCCCTTTCACTGGATGCTGCTGCAATTTAGCGGAGTTTTTGGTTAACTAACTCACAATAGGGGTGTGGCCATATCAGAACATGGCCATAACAGCAGCACCCAACTTAGTTTGTGTCCATCGACTACTGTATAGACCCTTTTTGTTGGAAAGGGAGAGTGTCCTTTTTCCATTGAGAATAGAAAACAATCCTTTTTTCTTTACTTTGGAAGGAATTATTACGAAACATATATCGTTAAGTCCTTGGCTTGAAGATTTTCTGAGTGTTCAGTGATAAGTGGTAAGTTGGAAATACACTGATTTATCTCTTCCTGAAGCTTTCAAGTGGCTGGAATGTGAGGTTTATTGATAGGGCCTATATAAAAGACGTTTATTCTCAACAACGCTTATAGAAACCATTTTTTCAAATTAGCATGTAGTTTCAGAGATATTTGTAAAGTAAAAATTGATAAAAATAATTCATACATATAATAATCGTCTAAAATTTTATCAGGAGGATTAAAGAAAAAAAATACTGTAACGAGAAAACTGATCGATGTACTACGATTTCAGAAAATATGCAGGAGAGCATACGAAATGCTTGTGAGAATATTCAGAGAGAAGTAATATTATGTACACACATCAATATTTTCTTCAAAGAACCGGAAAGTGCACTGAGGTGGAAGACAATGTAACATTGTAAAATTATTTTGCAGAACGAAAAGTTTTCTATTGTTCGGATGAAATTTCTGCACATTTAAAGGAAAAAAACTAAAATTCTTTCAATCATCCATTGCCATAATTAGAGAGCGGAATTTTAGTCCCTAAAAAGTTGCATTTTTGGCGCCTAAAATAGATTCTTAAACTCCTTTATTTTTACGATGAAAGAGTAATGGAACGGAGAAAAATTCTCTCCGGCGCCGGGATTTGAACCCGGGTTTTCAGCTCTACGTGCTGATGCCACTAAGCCACACCGGATACAACTCCGACGCCGGTTAGAATCGTCTCAGATTAAGCTCCAACTCTTGGGTTCCGTCTAGTGGCCACCCTCTGCACTACGTCATAGATGTCTATGAACGCAGGACCGAAGTCCACACATGTGCTGAGATGCACTCGATATGAGTGACTAGTTGGCCGGGATCCGACGGAATAAGCGCCGTCTTAAATCACAAAGTAATTTACGCATATCATATATATTATTTTAATGTACCGAAGTACATATGATATTTCCATGCAGATATTCTGCGTCATCATACGATGAAAGAGTAATGGAACGGAGAAAAATTCTCTCCGGCGCCGGGATTTGAACCCGGGTTTTCAGCTCTACGTGCTGATGCCACTAAGCCACACCGGATACAACTCTGACGCCGGTTAGAATCGTCTCAGATTAAGCTCCAACTCTTGGGTTCCCTCTAGTGGCCGCCCTCTGCACTACGTCATAGATGTCTATGAACGCAGGACCAAAGTCCACACATGTGCTGAGGTGCACTCGATATGAGTGACTAGTTGGCCGGGATCCGACGGAATAAGCGCCGTCTTAAATCACGAAGTGATTTACGCATATCATATATATTATTTTAATGTACCGAAGTACATATGATATTTCCATGCAGATATTCTGCGTCATCATACGATCGGTACATTAAAATAATATATATCCTTTATTTTTGTTAAAGAATGTCACTAATATTATAAGATTCAACATTTAGTTAACACAAAATTCTAGGATTAAAGGAAAGTTCCACACATTTCACATTTTAAAAGGGTACATTTGTAGTAGGTTATTTTATGACGCTTTATCAACATCTTAAGTTACTTAGCGTCTGAATGAGATGAAGGTGGTAATGCCGGTGAAATGAGTCCGGGATCCAGCACTGAAAGTTACCCAGCATTTGTTCATATTAAGTTGAGGGAAAACCCCGGAAAAACCTCAACCAGGTACCTTGACCCAACCGGGAATCGAACCTGGTTTCGCGGTCAGACGCGCTAACCGTTACTCCACAAGTGTGGACTACAAGAGTGCACATGCATACACAAAATGAAGACATTAAGTTAGTGTTTTTGATTCACCAATCACATTTTCATAGCTTGCTTCGTAGCATATGATCAGCATCTATTGTGGCTATTCTGTCGCTCACTGCTGTACTTAGAAATGGTGAGTAAAAAGGAAGGGGTTGTTATCTGTCTTGGAATGTAAGAGAATGCTTATTCGGGTACAATCCAGCGAGTTTGTGTTAAATTGCTGACAGGCAGAGGGAGATATAATAATAATAATAATAATAATAATAATAATAATAATAATAATAATAATAATAATAATAATAATCTGTCTCGCAGGAGTTCTTTATCATGCCAGTAAATCTACTGACATGAGCCTGTCGCACTTAAGCACACTTAAGTGCCACTAACCTGGTCCGGGATCGAACTCGCAACCTTGAGCACAGAAGCCAGCGCTATACCGACTACGCTACCCAGGTCGACTGAAAGTTGGAATTTTAGGATTAAAAGATTGTAAGAATGAGAAGGGGTGGCCCGGAGGTGCTTCTCTAGCGTGTCGTTCACTGCTAGGAAGGAGTTGTTATCCATCTTGGAATGTAAACGGTACAGGATGTTAAGAAAAACGGTAAACAGTTACAAAAATGATGCAAAAATAAAAAGAACTTAAAAATAGGCACTAACGTCGAAATAGGCATTTTTAGGCACTATAAACCCCTTTATTTATACCTATATTTTCATGAAAAATGTAAATATTAAATTTCTAGCCTTATGTATCAAGGAAAAAAATAGGTTTTTGCCTAAATTCCGATCTCTAGTCATAATACACTGCTCTCTGAAATTGATCGAGCATATTGGGAATTAAATCAATGGCTTTCCCAAATACGATATGAAATGTTTCATACAAAAATTTTTATCTCAAAGGAAGAAAAAAAACGTAGAAAATCGTATTAAACTTTTTATTTCAAATATCTTAAAGAATAACCCCCTGAAATTAATGACATTATTTACGGTTCTATATATATATGTACACGTATGAATATTTTCATTTAATTTGACTATTACACTTTTACTACGTCACACTACTTTCGACCAATAAAACGGCACGAAAGGACGTCTTTCAACCAATCATGGCTGCTCATAGCACAATTTTATCGCGTCCCTAGCATTTGTTTAATTTTATCGCGTCCCTAGCATTTGTTTATTTTTATCACTACCCTAGCATTTGTTTCTTTGTTTGCCAACATTTCAAACTGCACTGGTCTGGCCGTCAAAAAACAGAAAATTACAAACCACTCCAGTCGATGCACATCACTTTCAAATATGACTCGCATTTTGGCATTCAAGAACAAGAATTAATAAAGATCACTGGTCATATATGAAGAGCACCATTCGGAAATCCTGAATGAGTTGAGGGATACACCATGTACACCAACGAGTTCACTTCTTTTACGCACACGTCCAATATAACATCAACTGAACCACCAACCACTAAAACATTCAAATTTGAAAATTGTACTTTCAATAATTGTTTCTTTTAAAATTATCCATGTTTTTTTTTTTATTTCATCATCGTTAATTAAAACGTTTCTTGTTTATTTCATCATCCCTAATTAAAACTTTTCTAACACTTGTTTATATTATTTAGGTTATGTTTGTTATAGCTTCTGCTACATATTATGGATAGTCACGTATCAGAGATTGTTTAATACTAAGATTTATTGAAAATCATCTGTCAAGTGACGTTGATTACTGGGATCCGGATGATTGAAATGGTATGCAAATGTTTTAATAAAAATTAAACTGAATCAACAAAGCCTTCTTGACTAGTAACAGTCCACAGAGTTCAATGATGCTTCCATAGTTGGCACAACTGATACCGGTAACAAGAAAACATCATCATAAAACACTACTGCCATCTAGCGTAATGTTGAGATGGTACAATAATACATTTGAAGACAGTTGTATGTTCATAAGCCAATCAATATTTTATTGTACACTTTGTTACTTCTAATCTTTATACAGCCTACTTTCTTCTAATCGTGTAATAGTCAATTAAATCCCACTCGAGTTTTGATTTTCTCTAGATAAATTAAAACCTCTAGTGAGATTACTGTTGATAAAATCTGCATGCGCTAGGAGCACTTTGAACATCTAAAAATGTAGTTTCGATAAAAAGGCAAATTTGTGAAAAGGGATACAATAGGCCTATTCATGTACGGAGGAGGCGTAGGTCTATATAAAAATCGCTCCTAGACCTCAAGGAAGGTGAAGAGGCAAAATAATTCTTACTACCAACTTACAAGTGCCCAAGAATCATTTTCATACAAAAAAAAAAAAGAAAACTGATTATTTGACCATTTATTATTATTATTATTATTATTATTATTATTATTATTATTATTATTATTATTATTATTTATTTATTATTTTTTTTTTTTTTGCAAAAACTGAGCCCTAGTGTCTCTTAAAGGGGAATTTTGACGTGATTAATTTTGAACTTCGTTGTAGTATAACTTTTTCTCCTAAAAATCAATTGTCCTCGACTGGCATTGAACCCCCAACACGTGGGTGCAGGGCAAGTAACGGTAAGTATTAGAGCACTAGACCACGAAGAATGTCAGAAAGGAAACTTTAAAAATCATCATCACCAATCTCCCTGTTCTGCTACGTAACATCCCAAGTAACTGAAAAAGGGCGGTGAGTTGTGTAATGGATTTGTTTACAAAACGACAACTTCTGCTACATAATATGCATTCAGTTCACAAGATGAAACTGGTCAGACCACCCCGGGGCGTATACGCACCGTGCGATCTCTTAAACAGGGTCCACGCAGAGACGAGGTGTGGACTGGATTGAAACAACCAGGAGGTCAAGATACAACGTGTTGGTCCAGGTAACGGCTCTGATCTCTAGAATGTGTGTCAAAAACATTTAGTAATGACCTGAGTATCATCATATCATATCACATCACTAGTACACCTGGCGTTTGCAATCTCAATTTATTTCTATACGTTAAAGACTTGAGAGTGAATTTTTTTAATTAAGAAGAGTACTGACAGTGGAATTTTGCCACAAGATACAAATAACAAGAAGTACAGAGATAGCAATTTTTTTCCATTATATGCCTGGCATTTTTTTTTCTAAAAATTTTAGTTCCTTTATCACGACGTGAGATCGGGATCATAGGGATCATCTCCAACGCTGCCCGCTCTAAAATCACTGACTGAATGTGCCAGATACTGGGAAGCGAGAAGCCTCATGCCTCTGTTTAGTTCTTAGTTTTTAGTTCTTTAAGGATTTTGTTTAGTTCCTTCATTAGATTTATTTTTAAGTTGTATTAAGTTAATTGTTTTAATCTTGAGGTTGTGTATAGGTAAAAGATAACTTATCTATGTACCTGTCAATAAATTATCACGACGTGAATCATATTTAGGTCACATTTTTTTTTATTGAGATGAACTGGTTATTTGAAAAACCACACATGTCCTTAGCTATAATGTTTAAAAAAAAAAAAAAAAACAAATGCAAAAAAAAAAAACTGTCTGCAGTTTATGAATATTGGATGTACTTTCTTATCTTTTTTGATTGAAATTTTCGTATGAATTGAATACTTCTAGATATTTTAAAGAAATGTTTAATTATTATATTGTTTTTTAAATCTATTAAAAATTGCTGTTAACAGAGAGAATTTAAAGTTCAATTATTGTGATAAGCCTATGTGTTTTTTCTTCTTCTTCTTTTTCTCTTTTATTACTTTTTACTCTGTTATTCAATAAAATGTCTTAACTTAACTTATGTGGAATGCCCCCTGAGCACGAGTATGTAACTTACTCTTTCTGGGGGTGCTAGAGAGTTCTTATTTAAAAAAAAACAATATGTATCTTTATTCTGGCAATAAAGTATTATTATTATTTGAGAACGCCAGGGTGCCCTAAAGTTCGTGGACATGTGTTGTTTCTCAAATACACAAAATCTTTTAGTAAAAATTATAACAGTTTATATTTATTTTGTGTCTAAATTAATGAGAATGAAAGCTTTTTAGATACAAATTTAGCACATAACAAAGGGGAAGTTCAAAAGGAAACAACACAAAATAGAAAACGTTTTGAGATAATTGTATTTTAAAGTTTCATATTGCAGCAAAAAATGCAATTAACGTCATTCTAATTGGAACTTATAATATATAAGAAACATACGTAATTAACAGAATTTGGAGTAATTTCAATGATCCTTAGATTTTTCATAGCAACATGAAACTTTAAAATTCAGTTATCTCAAAACTTTGAATTTTCAGTTGTTTCCCTTTTGAACTGGCCTGTCAATAATATATTTCGTCCTTTATATTACAAAATGAAAAAAAAATCTGTAAATTTTAAAGTGAAAACACACTACAGGTCCTCAGATGCACCATCGACTAAGTCAGAAAAATATATCTTCATAAAATCTTTTGATTTCATTCTCTTCAGGGAAATTCTGTCATCACATCACCACTTAAAATAAGGCGGACATGTTTACTTTCTCCGACAGACTTGCAAATACATGTGTTAATGTCAAAAACACAATGAGTTCACTTTGGCTAAAAATGGACTTGTTTGAGACATTTCTACCTGAAATCTACTGCAGTTAAAATGCCAGGTCGAAAAGCTTCCTTTTAAACCATCTGCTACCACGAGCATCTTGCCCCTTAGCGGCCTCAAACTGATGCTGCCCGCAATACTCTCTGGCACAAATAGACTCCGCCCATCCACTCCGCTAACATGCGCAAAAAGTTACTCTACAGAACCCTGGGACGAACCAAGTTTTTTTCGTCAAGGTTGTCAGTTCCCAAACCTTGTTAACTGAGGATCAAGGAATGAACGAATGGTAAGAAATATCCAGTGCAGAATATTATTTTTATTACTTATAGTCGCTGTAACTGAGAGGTCATATCGCCACTGTCCGTTAGGAGTGGTACATCGTTAACTCAATAGATTGCCATTTTTTTCTGTTATCTACTTATTAGTTCGCAGACATATGTACTTACTTCCGAAGTGTTGTCATGTACTCAGCGTTATAGCTGATGAACCTCTATTCGCATATTGCCATTTAGTGGCCATATCTAACTTAGTGAATGTTCCTACACCTCCAATAATCAACACGTACAATGCCTAATCCAACCGGTGTCAGGATTAAAAATTAAATCTTATCTCACCTCATAAAAACTTTAAAATAATAAACGTACCCACCAAATATTTCAAAAGAAATTTAGAAACAACAAATTTGGTTTTGTATGTTTCATTTTTCGTATCTTATTTTAGATATAATAAACCAATTGTTTCATTTTTAAATTATGAAGAGCGATGAGCAGAAAAGTGATACATTTAATCCTAATTTATCGTTTCACATTACACGAACATTTAAAAAAAATACTACATATTTTACAGCTTAAACAGTTTCACTTTGCTGCGCGCAGGGGCTACACATTCGTTTCTTTTTGTGTGCTTAATGAACAAAACTGAATTTATCTCCATATTTGGTAGCACAATAAATTATTTAACTTATATAATGTATTTTCAATAACAGTTATAGAAAATAAATTATAAATATGATTTTTACTGTACATGATATATAAATTAATGCCAAACAAGTGAAGCGTAAAATCAGAGGATGTTATCTTCTTGTTGTCACTGATTTTTCTATTAATTTCTTGATTTGACATACCGTTCAACAAGCAATGAATAATGATCATTTTTCAAGTTGTGTGGAAGTTAAGTGCATATGTTAGACTTGAATCTTGTCGTGGGTTGAATTATCTCTCAAACGAGACAAGGATCACTATGGAGGACACCACAAGAATTCTTTACATGTGCCTACTTCAAGACTGTAAAACCAAAGATAAAAAGCTGGCCTGAGGCTGATTCTCAAGCGGAGTATGAAAAAATATGTTGTTTCTTTTAATTAATTGACGACGTTAACAAAGCCACAGGTGTCAAGAAGAATCTGCGATAACAACTTGGCTAATTGGAAGGTTTACAAGCAAAATGCAATCATATCTTTTCTGCATGTCATGAAGCACGAAATTCTCAGAAAAAGAGGCTACAAACTGTACGAAGTTGAAACATTTTTTTCACGCTATATTTCTTTGAATTACGGTAAAATCCCAGACAAGTTAACTCGTAAATAATTAATACGAATAAAAGCCGCCTAATAGTTCGCAGGGGAAAAAACTTGCATGTACGTCATATAAAAGATAGTTTGTCAAACAGATGGCACGCCAAAAATGCTTCATTCTGTCATGAATGTGACAATACATCATGTTAAAATTAACCTATTTGCTTAACATCCTGTTTATCTGTCTGACTGTCTGTTTGCATCCCCGACCACGAACCGAACTTTTCCAAACCAGCCAAACTTGCAATATAAAAGCAAGCCATAGAATAATATATCCATACATTCGCCCATATCCATCCATCCATCCATCCATCCATCCGTCCATCCATCCATCCACCCATCCACCCATCCATCCATCCATCCATCCATCCATCCATCCACCCATCCATCCATCCATCCATCCATCCATCCATCCATCCATCCATCCATCCATCCATCTATCCATTCGTCAATCCATTCATCTATTCATCCATCCATCCATCCATCAATCCATTCATCCATCCATCCATCCATCCATCCATCCATCTATCTATCTATCCATTCGTCAATCCATTCATCTATTCATCCATCCATCAATCCATCCATCCATACGTACATCCATTCATCCATCCATCCATCCATCCATACGTACATCCGTCCATCCATTCCATCCATCCATACGTACATCCATCCATCCATCCATACATACATACGTACATCCATCCATCCATACGTACATCCATCCATCCATCCATCCATACGCACATCCATCCATCCATCCATCCATCCATCCATCCATCCATACGTACATACATCCATCCCACCATCCATATATATTATTCATTCATGCATATGGATGAATATCCATCCATATTAATTCATATCCATCCTTATTTACCCATATACATCTATCCAATCCACCCATCCATCCACCTGCCCGACCACGTACCCGTCCGTTCATCCATCCATCCATCCGTCCGTCCGTCCATCTGTCCACCCACCCATCCATCAATCCATCGATCCATCTATCCATCCATGCGTCCGTCCATCAATCCATCCGTCCGTCCGTCCATCAACCCATCGATCCATTCATCCATCAATCCATCCATCTATCCATTCGTCAATCCATTAATATATTTATCCATTCATAAATCCATCCATCCATTCATAAATCCATCCATCCATACGTACATATAACTATCCTGCCATCCATACATATTATCCATTCATGCATATCCATTCATCCATCCATCTATTGATATTAATTCATATATATCCATCCATATTTACCCATATACATCTAGCCAATCTGTCCACCCACCCATCCAAACACCAACTCCACCTCCCGCCCATCCATCCATCCATACATCCATCCATCCATCCATCCATCCATCTCTGCATTCATCCATCCTTTTTTGTATATTGTGTAAAGATGGTATTTATTCATACATTATGCACAATCTAAATAGAAATATATACAGTTCACTCTATATTGAACAAACATCTCGTACATTGTGTACAGCAACAATTAAAAGATAGGCATAAGAACAAGTTAGTAGTGTAAATGAATAATGAAAAGGACACTGAGCAAAATAGTCACTGAATTGCTCGAAATTGAGAACAAATTATTAGAATGGAAAGGATAAACCACAAACAAAGGAAAATGATTATACATCTGAAGGACTGAGTAATATTGGGCATTCCGGGAAATTGTAGTGTGTTCAATTTTTCTTTGTAATAGGAAGAGATTAGCCTTAAAGGTGAAAATTACGATGCGTCTGCTGCTACTGATGCTGGGGATAATGATAATGAAAATGATGATGATGATTATTATTATGACGATGAACTAGTTTTTGCTATTGATTATGGTTTTTATTTTTGTGTTAATGAATAGCGTAAAGACCTAAGAGGACTGGTACAGTAATTCTTAATTCTTGCTTCATTTTCATGCTGTCAAAGTATAACTACGTCTTTATGGGCCAATCTTGGCCTAAGTGAATGAATCCACCTGCATTCGGTCTTAGAAAAGCCATTCAAACAGGGTGTGGTTGTGATCATGATTTTTAAATTGGTTATTTAACGACGCTGTATCAAATACGAGGTTATTTAGCGTCGATGACATTGGTGATAGCGAGATGGTATTTTGGCGAGATGAGGCCTGGCATTCACCTTATGGTTGGGGAAAACCTCGGAAAAAACCCAACCAGGTAATCAGCCCAAGCGAGGATCGAACCCGCGCCCGAGGGCAATTTCACACCGGCAGGCAAGCCCCTTAACCGACTGAGCCACACCGGTGGCTGTGATCATGGTGATTGTGACAATAATTATAATGGTAATGATAAATAATGTTGCTGATGGTGAAACGTCATTGCAAAAGTATTTAGAACGGAATGCGTCAGACTTGTTGCCAATAATTCTGTAAATGCCAGTAAGATGGCAGTAGCTCCTAGTTATGTCAGCAGGTTGCCGTGGTATTGCAACACAATAAAGGTGTGGCAAGTTCAAAGGAGGAACAGATCTTGGCACCTGGTCTGAGGAAATACACTTGCAATCGGGTTCTCCCGTTAGTGTACCCAATCAAACTCGGTTGTTCATTATGAGGAGGTCGATAGTACAGCCAGATACTGCTTAGTTTATTTTCGGCTTAATTTGTGTCTATCGCGAAACGGGAGCGTCCCGTTAGCGGTATAAATATTGAGACAACTTAAGGTCGAGGATAAAATTTTAGTAAAGGAAGGATGACATTTGTTGTGGGCAAAAAAGAGTCGTTCTCAGTGACCTTGCGATTACCGCGCTGGCCTCTGGATTCGAGTTCGCTGGTTCAAATCTTGCCGAGAATATGAATTTTAAGGGGAGAGGATGGTATTTTTGATGAAAAATAACTAAATTTTCAAAAAAAAAAAAAAATTCTTTAAAATACTCTGTGATATGTGTGGATCGCCATTTTTAAAATTCCTGCATTATGGATTTTTAAATCACTCGCCCACTTTTATTGTTGTTTCCGGTAAATTAAATTTTCAAAAAATTGTTTTTCTCTTTAAAATACCCTTTGATATGTGTGGGATACATTGCATAACATTTTGTGGGTATTTGTGCCCTTATCGGATGTTGAGACGTCATTTTTAAACTTTCTGCGCTATGGATTTTTAAATCACACGCCTGTTTTTATTGGTTTCCAGTAACTTCACTTTGTTTGCTACATTGCCAGACAAAATGAATATAATTTCTGAACTATTAAAGATACATGCATGATATTTAAAACACACATTCTTTAGACCATTAGGAAACTTTTCTCTGTAACAGAATTTTGTTAACTGATTTCATTTAAATAATACGTGCGTTTGTTTGCAAGAAAGGAAATCAGAAAATTGTTATTAAATTTTAATTGTTTATTTTACCAACGTAGGGACTAATATCAAAATTATGTTACAGACAGTTTGTAGGACATACTTTTGCAAATACATTTCAAAAAATTGTTTGAATCTATCTTTAAAAACGGTTTAGATATATCGGTTTTAGAACAATCCTGCATTGGGTATATTTTTTTCAAATTTGGGCCCCCAAATAATTTTTTTTCCAAATATTTTATTTGGTTGAGTTGCCACAGCTATGAGCTCTCTACATACAAAAAATTAATAATTTACACCAAATAGGAAAAAAGTTTTGAAAAATACCATCCTCTCCCCTTAAAGGACGATAAAATCCGCAGCACGGCTTCTTCTGGGAGAAAAATACTAACAGTCCCGGATCATAGATTTACGACACGTGGCAGTGCTTTTTTTCTGGAAAAAAGTTTACAGGAACTCTATCACTCGATCACATTATACAACAAAAACGTAGGTTTAAAAATATTCGGCCTACATACCTTATATTACATTAAGTTCCAAACATAGACTTACTAAATAACCGCTAGACCGCTCACTGGCGCTAGTGTTATGTTCCCAAATTGAACAGTCGACGAGCGGCCATTTGTTTGGTAGAGCTGAATAAGTATGGTTCTTTCGTGTGCTGCTTTTTATTGCAGCAATGCACACGGATGTAACGATAAAGAAGGAAGGAATGTTATATTTCACTGGTTAGTTAATCCTTAATTTCTACGATGATTGTTTTTCCATATTATGTTACAGAAGACAAACTATTGTACTTGCCATGTGACTCTTTATGCTTCAAGTTTCCTCTGAGTAAAGATTCCCTTAACCGAAAGTGAAATCCGCAGAGAGAATTTCTACCCTACATTGAATCATTCAGTGTGTTCAACTCATTTCGAAGATAATAATTACCTTTCAAACTACGTTATTATACACTGTTATTGTCCTTCACTCACTCTATATCATTCATTTTCTTCAAACAGCATACATGAATAATAAAAATTATTCACCGAACTTAAATATACAGAAACTGCATAAATTATAAAAATATACAGTATATTTTTATTATAATTGATTGAAAGTAATTCTTGTCTTAGTTACGGATTAATGAAACATTTTCTTATGCTATTGCTGCTGCTACTGCTATTATTACTACTACTACTATTCCTGCTATTGCTGCTACTACTTTTTTGACTTCCTACAGCAGTTTAACTTACAGATTGAATTAAAAAGTTGACATATTAATTCTTTTATTAACCGTGGTTATGAATGTTCACATTCAGAGTTCCTATGAAAATTATGGAAGTCTGAACACAGTAGCTACCGGTACCTATGTCTGACACCCAGGGTTGTCGGGTATCCCAATTTAGTCGGGATTCTCCAAATTTCCTGGTTGAGTCCCGATTAAAGGGAGTCGGGATTGACAAAAATCCCGATTTTACAGATATTAGCCTTGAACATATTTAAACAAATTAGTCTGTATTTCCTATTATCCGATATTTTCATTTATATATTGACTCAAATGGTAACATTGTAAACATAGAGATAATCCGCGGATATTTGGTAAGTCTATGAAGTAGCCCAGCTGATTGCCGTAAGGTAACTAACCTCTCAAAATAATACTTCTTCTAGTTCTACCGCATTGTTGATTATTCCGTTCCGGTCCCTAGTCGCTGTTCTCGCAATTAGTAAACATTGTGTGTTTTAAATGCGTTGAGTGGCAAGAAAGATAGCGTTTTGATATCGTACTTTACACTAATAACAGAGACATACAATTGCTGCGTTTTATAGTTTAGTGAACTATGTTTAAACATGGATTCATCGTCAGATAGTGAAACTGTTGCAGTACCGGTTCCAAAATTAATTTATTATCAAATTGTTAAAACACAGGCTATTCGCGGTTAGTAAAAGAAAAAATTACAGTATTGTAGTGTTCACTATACTGTGTGTCCTTCGTATTTTAGTGTTTCTCACGGAGGCGAATAGGCCTATTACATTAAAAAGCACGTGAACACTGTGCAGAAAACTGCTATAAATCTTATGATAGGCTAAATTGTTGACAAGTTTAATGTCTTAGGTTAGCTTCTGATATCCCGACTTCCCTCGGAGAAAACCTAGCAACTCTGCTGACAGCAGAAACACGGTATTAAAAGTATTGCAAAGGAAGTATTGTTCCTTTAAACAAAAACATTTAGCTTTCGGATATACAATACAACACGTATTCAAATAGCGGTTTCGAAATCCCACGCGTTTTCTACCTAACAAATGGCGGCTTTCTGCTGCTTCAATTTGGGAACATATTTCTCACTTCTCCGCTACGGCGTGGTACGGGCTCGGTTCCAAACGGAGCTCATCCATTTTAAGCATAACGGAAATTTTGCGATTTCGAGCTATAGTTTCAGGATCAATAACGGAAGATGGCAGCACTTGATTGCATGAGCTACTTTTGCACCAACGATAATAATGAGAAAATGTAAACTCTTGGACTCGGCAGTGGCGGCAATTTTAATTTTCAATTTCGCTTATAAAATACATCTCGTTGGAATTTGTAATGGCAAAAAGTTTACCGGAACGCGATCCGGACCGTTCCGGCTGAAAAAAAGCGCTCCGTGAAAGAGCCCTTTGCAAGATACAGGGCTCGAAGCAAAATTTCTAGGCCTTTTTAGACATATTAGATTTCGAAACTAAATAAACTCAGCAGTTGATATCACCATTAAATGAAATTTTACTTCTACTTCTACTATTACGAAAAAGTTAATGACAGATTTTCTGGATATCCTATTTCTTCTTCTTTAATCCCTTGACATGTCTTTAATTTAATATTGTCCATGCTTTCAGTGAAGGCAAAGGAAATCTTCTACAACTTGCCACATCAAGTGATGTGTTTCTTGTACATTTATTACAACAATAATATAATAATATATTTATTGCTAGAAATATATACAATGTAACTTTAATATACGAAATTCTGGCACTCCCCTGCAAGAGAGTGATCTTGTGCTGGGGGGGGGGGGATTTAACAGAAAATAAAATTACATAGACTATTTTGTTTATATGACGTCATTCCACATTCGACCAATGAAGTGTAATAAAATTTTGAATTCCAACCAATCACACTGATAATATAATCCGTGGCGCTACAGCCCGTGAAGGGCCTAGACCGACCAGCCGGCTGCTAGCCTTACGTTCACATGCCGAAACAGAGTGGACGATCATCCAACCAGAATGGAGGTATCGTGTGGTTAGCACGTTATAGCTGGTATTCGCAACCGGATTTCGCTACCTATCGTAGCTCCCCAAGCGCATCACGATGCTGGGTGGGCACCGGTCCCATACACTGACCGAAATTTCATGAGAAAATTTCTTCCTCCATGAGGACTCGAACCAGCGCGTATTCCGTAACGCGAGTCCTAGGCAGGATGACTTAGACCACAACGCCACGGGGCGGGGCAACCACATTGATACATCGTGATAATTTTTACAGCTCGATTTATCACTAACAATTTATCGCATGGTCGTTCCTTTTGTTTAGTCAATGTCGCCAACTGTTTCCCCGTAAATCGATGAGAATGAATCCATTGTACTTAATAAAGTGCGAAATCCTACTACCACATCTTCATCTTCGTCTTCTAATTCCATGTCTACTGTATTTGAAGAAAATGACTCTCCTTCGT
Source organism: Periplaneta americana (assembly GCF_040183065.1). Taxonomy (NCBI): domain Eukaryota; kingdom Metazoa; phylum Arthropoda; class Insecta; order Blattodea; family Blattidae; genus Periplaneta; species Periplaneta americana. The sequence continues at coordinate 39,100,100 of NC_091120.1, read as the reverse complement.
TCATTTAATTAATGTATTAATCAAGTTATTTGTAATTATTAGGGCTGAAAAAAGTATTGGCTACAGTTTACGCTACATCGTACGTAGAGCTCTGTGTTTACAAAATGCATGTGTGCACGCGCGACTAGTTACTGTAGCGGCTGCTTGTACAGTCCGTTCTGTATCAATGAACTCATAATAGAATTTACATTTACAGGATTAATTATGGTTCAATTTAATTAACTCGGAACAAATATTAAATTTACAAAAAAACATCATTATCAATTAAGTCAAACTCAATTTCCTCGTGTTCTGAATTCAGTCTTTATAACCTGTTCTTTGTTAACTTAGAAAGCATGTTGGAAATATTCAGATTGTCAATTAATATAGATAAACACAAGATAATATTTGTTACTCAGTCAAATGACAAATCAATGTAAAATAATGACATATATTATATGGTCATTAAGTTTTATATACATGAGCTACAAATTGCAAACGTTTTCGCCCATTCAGGCATCTTCAGGCACAATTATACAATATCTCAATATCAAACTATGTAGCTATTACATTGGTGGTAGATAAACTGTCTAAGATTAATGGTGTACAAAACATCTCCATAATTAAAATGTAATATTACAAGTCATAAATTAAAATAATGTTAAAAACCACATAGTGTTGTAATTAAACTTCATAATATTCTGTGGAACTCTTGTTCAGTAGAGTCCAATGAGTGATGAATTATGTGTCGTTTGAGCGTGGCAATTATGGAGATGTTTTGTACACCATCAATCTTAAACAGTTTATCTACCACCAATGCATAGCTACATAGTTTGATATTGAGATATTGTATAATTGTGCCTGAAGATGCCTGAATGGGCGAAAACGTTTGCAATTTGTAGCTCATGTATATAAAACTTAATGACCATATAATATAAGACATTATTTTACATTGATTTGTCATTTGACTGAGTAACAAATATTATATTGTGTTTATCTGTTCTTTGTTGATTTTTGTTTCTGCATTCTGATACAACCTTACGTCACTTAAGCAGGTCTACTATTGAGGAGAATATGATGTTCACTTTCTCTGCTCTTTCAGACAGTAGAGACACCCAGCAACGCGACTCATTTTGTAATCAATTTAGCCTATATAGAAATTATTTACTACCCTGATGTCAATACTTTTCTTCAGCTCTACTAACTATATTATATTATATTATATTATATTATATTATATTATATTATATTATATTATATCATATCATATCATATCATATCATATCATATCATATCATATCATATCATATCATATCATATCATATCATATCATATCATATCATATCATATCATATTTTATTATATTATATTACATTACATTACATTACATTACATTACATTACATTATATATTATATTATATTATATTATATTATATTATATTATATTATATTATATTATATTTTATTATATTATATTATATTATATTATATTATATTATATTATATTATATTATATTATATTATATTATATTATATTATATTATATTATATTATATTATATTATATTATATTATATTATATTATATTATATTATATTATATTATATTATATTATATTATATTATATTATATTATATTATATTATATTATATTATATTATATTATATTATATTATATTACATTACAGTACATTACATTACATTACATTACATTATATTATATTATATATTATATTATATTATATTATATTATATTATATTATATTATATTATATTATATTATATTATTAAAAGATCTCTGACTTCTTGTGGCATTCCGTCTCTTTTGGAACCACCAGGTATTTGTCGCTCGGATGGTAAATGACCCGATGGTCTCACCTTAATTCCATGGTCTAGAGAAAAATCTTTAATTTGGGACTCCACTTACGTTGACACTCTAGCTCCATCTCACTTGCCGAATACCTCCAGACGCGCAGCATCTGCTGCTGAATTAGCCGTGAAGAAAAAAGTCAATAAATATGCTCATCTTTTAGACAATTATATCTTTACCTCCTTTGCTGTGGAGACCTTCGGTCCTTGGAGTCATGACGCTAAAGTTTTGGTATCTCAAATCGGTCAAATTTTGATCTCCATTACTGGTGATCGCCGTTGCACTACTTATTTGCGTCAACGCTTAAGTATTGCTATTCAACGCGGAAATGCTATGAGCGTTTTAGGTACTCTTCCCGAATCCTTTGGACGAACTCTTTCTTCTGTAATATTTATCAAGTTTTCTGTATATAAATATTTGTATTTACGGGTAGTATTATGAATTTAATATTAGCATATTGGATTTATGTTGAAATAGGCAGATTAATCATATGTTGTATTTGTGTAACAATGTAAGACTTCACTCAAATTCGATATCGTAATAATTTGTTGTTGATAAAATGTTTAAATTAAATTATGATTTCAGCAGATAATCAAAATGTGTTTCTGTTATAATAACAAGCGAAAAGCGCAATACATGTAATTAACTTTGTTAAACTTGTATTTCGCTTTTCTCAATTGACATGGATGGGGATTCTTGGGTAAATGACACAGTGAACAAATTTATTTTCTTATTTTCGTTTATTCAAGCAACAATACAGATTGAAGTGTAGAACATAATAGATTTGAAGTTGTAAGCATTGTAAGAAGCTACAGGTTAAATTTCATAAGAACAGAAGGCAATATCTCGAAAATGAGATCATTTTAAAAAAGACAAAGCTGGGGTTGCTCTGTAAGAGCTACATAAATAATTATTTTCATTGTAATATATATTTTAGCACTAACTGTTACACAAGAATGCAAGCCATATACATTTTATATTTACATTCATGTAGAAGTAACTACATGCATTATCTTATAGAGATTCTGCAGTACACTCCATTAATTAATACTGTACAGATCAACAGTGTTACTTCTAATTGTGAAATTTGGTATATGCACACTTTAAATATATCATCGTTGATATTTTAGTTCCTTATGAAGTCGATAATTACATAAATCTTATGCATAACCAATTTGTTCAGCATTTAAGGGATATAAATAAATAAATAAATTATAAATAACATAAATATTACAATAAATAGGTACATAAATACCAAGTTTAAATTATATAAGTGCTAGTAAATGACAATATTCTATAGCAAATAATTGTACGAAATATTTCTATAATATTTCATAACTGGCTCAAGGAATTGAGTTGACAGAAAGATGCCACACAGAAGATGACTGTCAGGTCACCGTTCTGAAAATTATGAGAAATGAAGAGAGAAAATGTAAAAAAAGTGCTGAAGTCCCTCAAGAGCTTCTGCCCGTATCCACGAGCTTCCGGTACGTCAAGACCGGAACCCGGTTAAGGTCGCTCTTCACCAGACTGAACAGCCTACGTTGCAGACCTTGAAAATGATAAGGACGCACAACGTTATTCTTGTCTTCTAATTTTCAAAATGCACATGCATTTTAAATTAGAATGAAATTAGAATGAAATTGAAGTCATGCAACAAGACAGAATAATCAAGAAATTGTTTCAATTAATACGTTGCCTTATTTTATATTGTGAAAAATGACTAGCAAAGATTACAATGTGACCATAACAACATCAGTATTATCTTTTGAAATTGAGAAATTGCTACTAAAAGATTTCATTTAGGGATTTCACAGTTACTGAGTTCAGAGAAAGAATTTTGGGAATTCAACTAGCGTTGAGACTTGATATCTCCAACGTTTCGGAACAAGCTGCATAATCATGGTCATAACAATGAAGAGGATCGTCATTATGGTAGATGCTAGACTATACCAAAAAAATATATATGTTTACACAGTTCCCAGGTTAATTTATTCAGAGATCGCTTTTAGTAGTACTTTTATGAGAATTTTTAACATCACTGGGGGTTCTATTTGTAACTACAGCAAAATTAAAACCTTCTGGTAAAGTGGAAATGTTGTATGAATCAAATGAAAGAAAATCCTCATTGATAAAAATATTTGCACCGAAATTACTTGTAACTAAGGGTGTTTTCCTATTGTTTTCTTTGAAATACTTTCATTCCGTGCATGGTAATGTTTATTTACAGTAATTAAAATTTTTGAAGTTTTCGTAAATTACCCTATCAATTAATGACCAAATTTCTATTGAAAAAGTTGATAATCAATACATTGGCCTACTCTCTTAGGTTTGTTAGCTCAAAAAATTGTATTCCTCTTTTGTAGGCCTACATTACTTTTCGGTCATCTCTTCAAAATTCAAACACTTTCCTTTCCAATTTTCTCGACTTAGACTTTTGGTTCAGAAGCATAGTGGGCTAAGCGCCATTTACTAAAACCGTAGGAAACAAGGGTTAAAATAAAGTTATTGCCATAATTCAATGGAAACATATAGCAAGTAATATAAAGTAGGCCTATACACATTAAAACTAAATGATATGTCAATCTTGATTAAACTATGGTATTCATTTATGTGTAACCCTTGCTTTCTCCGGTTTTAATAAATGGTGCTTGGCCCAATATGGCTCTGAACCCTTCATATATAAACATCTCTAAGAATACTTCCTATTGCTAATATATTTCGAGATAAAGGAGAAATTTTGGAAAATTCGATGAAATGGATGTTGCACACGATAGATTCGGATTGACAAGATTTTTTTAACGAAATTATTTCACAATAGAAGATGTGATTATACAACTTTTAACACTACATCACTTCGGAATATGTATTCTAGGTATATCTTTCGCGTGTTAAATATACGTACCTGGTTAACTAGTTTCAGCCTGTTACGGATCTCTTCAGAACTGTTTGGTGCTGGTCTTGGCGCCTTTTCTTTTTGTATTTCCTGCGGGGGTGTGTTTGTGCAGTGTAATGTGGAGTCAAAGAGTATGTGTGTTCTGAAATTGAGTTGTGTGTTGAGAATTTCATTTGGATGTGTTTTTGTTTGTCTATATCATATTGTTCTAGTGTGTTTATTTAGCCAAAAAGCCAGAGACTAAACACATTAGAACAATACGAAATATATAGATACACAAAAACATATCCCAATGAAATTCTCAACACACAACTCAATTTCAGAACACACACACTCTTTGACTCCACATAACACTACACAAACACACCCCCACAGGAAATACAAACAAAACGCGCCAAGACCAGCCCCAACAAGTTCTGAAGATGGCCCATAACAGGCTGAAACTAGTTAACAAGGTACTGTAATATTTAACACACGAAATATATATAATACATATTCTGAATGTAATTTATTACGTAGTTTATAAAATTCTTTTTGCTGATTACTGTGCAATTTTCTGCTAATAAAATCTTAGCTGTGACACATAACAGACAAAAGAGAGTACGTAATATTCAGATCTTGGGAAATATTGATGATGAAATCTGTTGGTAGTTTTGAAACGTTGCAGCTATCTAGTCTCAACATGGGTTTGTAGTTCAAACTTATCTTTATCACTGAAATATTAGGCTTGTCTTGTCACTATTATTCGGCTGCAAGACAGCCAAAGTGAAGTTCATTTTGAACACATTGTTTTCTCAGTATATCTATATAATATTGCAATGTATATTCCAATAATTATTTGGAATGGTTTTTCAACATTCATATAATACCAGTATGAAGTATTAACAAAAACTCCATTACTAAATACGTCTAAAAATTAAGACAATAATAATTGTTGAACGCCAGTAAAATATCACAAGTAATATTACTTATTCCTACATTTAACTGTTCATTGTTTAATTGAGGCCATGAGTATAAATTTAATCACAAAAATATTTCCTTAAAATATTAGGCCTAGTTAGATATTTCTTGGTGTCTGAATGTTATAAGATAAACCATTTCCTTTTAAACAGTTAGACGGAAAAACAAGAACGACAAAATAAAAGTTTTATGTCGCATTTTAAAATTTAGATTTAACCAGGAAGAAGAGTAAAATAAGTGTTTAGAAAATGTAAGAAAGTTGGTAATAAAAGAAAAGACCTACGTGGTTTTAAGATCTAGTCGAAAGCTGTATAAATCATGTAACTGCTTAAGGGGAGAGGATAGTATTTTTTTTTGTGAAAAATGAGTAAATTTTCAAAAAAAATTCTTTAAAATACTCTGTGTTATGTGTGGAATGCATAGCATAACATTTTGTGGGTATTTGTGCCCTTACCGGATGTTGAGTCGCCATTTTTAAACTTTATGCGTTATGGATTTTTAAATCACTCGCCCACTTTTATTGTTGTTCCCGGTAAATTAAATTTTCAAAAAAAAAAAAAAAAAAAAAAAAAAAAAAAAATTTTCTTTAAAATATCCTTTGATATGTGGAATGCATTGCATAACATTTTGTGGATATTTGTGCCCTTATCGGATGGTGAGACGTCATTTTTAAACTTCACGCCCGCTTTTATCGCTTCCCAGTAACTTCATTTGTTTTGCTACATTGCCAGACACAAATGAATATAATTTCTGAACTATTAAAGACACATGCATGAAATTTAGAACACACATTCTTTAAACTATTAGGAAACGTTTCTCTGTAACAGAATTTTGTTAATTGATTTCATTTTAAAAATACGTCCGTTTGTTTGCAAGAAAGGAAATCAGGAAATTGTTATTAAATTTTAATTGTTTATTTTACAAACGTAGGGACTAATATCAAAATTCTGATATAGACAGTTTGTAGAACATGCTTTTGCAAATACATTGCAAAAAAACTGTTTGAATCTATGTTGAAAAACGGTTTAGATATATCGGTTTTTATTACAATCCTGCAATGGGTATATTTTGTTTTTCAAATTTAGGCCCCCAAATAATTTTTTTTTCAAAATATTTTTATTTGGTTGAGTTGCCACAGCTATGAGCTCTCTATTTACAAAAAAATTATATTTTACACAAAATATGAAAAAAGTTAAAAAAAAAAAACCATCCTCTCCCCTTAAACAGCTTGGACAGAAAAACAAGAACTACAAAATAAATATTTTATGTCGCATTAGAAGAGATGGAAAGCATTTTAAAATTTAGATTTAATCAGGAAGAACAGTAAAATATGTTTTTAGAAAATGTAAGAAAGTTGGTAATAAAAGAAAAGACCAACGTGGTTTTAAGATCTACTCGAAAGCTGTACAAAACATGTAACTGTTCAAAGCTGTCAGGAACCACGCAAGTCTATCAGACCACAAATTTAGTAAGGTTTTGAAAATAAATATTTATTGATATAGCTATTGAAGCTTAGTTATATATTTGTTCAACCATTTGTTACCATCTTTCCTCGCCGTAGTCTGGTTGGCAGCGCCTGCTTGGATAGCGGTTATCACATTGTTGGAGAAATGTGCTTGAAGATCTTCTCCTCCTGCCGCTGATGCCCCATAAGCCTGTGCGGCGCCATGACCGGAGGGAGTAGCGTAGTGACCTCCTAGACCTCCTGCAGCCATGTAGTTGGAGTAGCCATATCCGGAAGAGAGGCCGCTGTCCATTCCGTGGTCGTGGAAATAGGGCATGGATTGATGGGCGTACAGGTAGGGATGGTGCTGGGCACCCATGGAGCTCATCACCCTCCTCATGACCAGGAAGCCGGCGGCTAGGAGAGCGAGCTTGCTGACCATCAGTGCCTTCAGCAGGAACAACTTCACGGCGGAGATGGCGAAAATCAGAGCCCCCGTTGTCTTGAATCCCATTACCAGAGGCACGATGATCTTCCACATGCGGTTTCCCTTTGCTAAAAACAATTTATTTCAATAAATATGAAGTTTACAAAAGAAGCTCACTATTCAACGCTGTATGAAAATGTTTTGGTTTTGCAGGAATAATCAATGTTTCGGAAGGAAAACAACGGGGAATATATAGGCCTATACTAGAATAACTCTTCTCGGGTTCTCAGCCAGGTGAGTTGGAGATTAGCTTCCAAGCTTTCGACGGCTAGCTCTGCCATCTTCTTCAGGGAATGAAGTGATGTGGGACCTTGTCTAACCGGTATATACAGTATGCAAAAGTAGGGCTTCCCGCTGCGGGCCAATCAAGAGCTAGTTCCTAGCCCCGACCGCCTGGCGCATTCTGGTTGGTGGAAGAGGCAACTAATCAGGAGCTACCTGCTGGTCCTGATTGGCTGAGAACCCGAGAAGAGTTATTCTACATCAAACGCCGGGAAAGCCTTAAGTCATACAGGCCTATACTAGATCCTTTACCAATAGCCGCAGTCCTGGGTCCTAATTCATGAACCATAAAAGTCACAAGTTGTTAAATTCTAAGTTTACAACTGTGACCATGCCTAGGAATTGGGAAATTCAATTTTCTGTTTTTGTTTTATTCTACAGACGTGGACAAATCTGTAGTGCTCGGGAAAAATGGCACAAGTCAAAAATGTTAATTTTACAGGAGAAGGAAAAAAAAACTGTCTTCATACTGGTTTATGTCGATTTGATTTTCTTCTGTATAAATTATTATAATGGGATAAATACTTACGTCTCTTTTCCCAAGCGAGCAGATGTTCCGTAAGTTGTCAATAAATTAATTTAAAATTTTTGTGGAAACTGACTTATGTCACTTTTCCCGAGCACTGCAGAAATTATTGAACTAAAACTTTTTCTTGGAAACATAATATAATTCGTCATATCAACTATCAGTATAATTCACAGCTTCTCTATTGTTGTAAATATGATTGTTTACATCTTCTGGTATATTTTTCCATTGGTTAAGTGTATTTTTTCTGGCTATGTCGGTACTACTAGTGTTTTAATTATATACTGCGGAAGATATTCTCCCATGGCCTGCAAGGAGGCCGGTCATGAACGAAATTGAAAATCTGTGATCTATACTGAAGAAGAAAGTGAACAAAAAGAGGCTTACAACAAAACATGGACTCATTTAAGCACTGTCTGATATCTGGCTAAATGATGCTGATATTCAAAGAAAGTGTCAAACTTTGGTTGTTCTGTATGGTTGTGAAACTTGGACTCTCACTTTGAGAGAGGAACAGAGATTAAGGGTATTTGACAATAAGGTGCGTAGGAAAATATATGGGGCTAAGAGGGATGAAGTTACAGGAGAAAGTAGAAAGTTACACAACGCAGAACTGCACGCATTGTGTTCTTCATCTGACATAATTAGGAACATCAAATCCAGACGTTTGAGATGGGCAGGGCATGTAGCACGTATGGGTGAAACCAGAACTGCATCAGAATGTTAGTTAGGAGGCCGGAGGAAAAAAAATCTTTGGAGAGGCCGAGACGTAGATGGGAGGATAATATTAAATGGATTTGAGGGAGGTGGGATATGATGAAAGAGATTGGATTAATCTTGCACAGGATAGGGACCGATGACGGGCTTATGTGAGGGCGGCAATGAACCTCCGGGTTCCTTGAAAGCTATTTGTAAGTAAGTATTATTATTATTATTATTAATAGCAGCAGTAGTAGTAGTATTAGTAGTAGTAATAGTAGTAGTAGTAGTAGTAGTAGTAGTAGTAGTAGTAGTAGTGGTAGTAATAATAGTAGTGTAGTAGTGATAGTCGTAGTAATACATTACTGTATTCTTTTTTTCTGACTGAGTGTAGGAGAGTGCCTGATGACCTTAACTCCGCCAGAATAAATAAATATAATATATATTGAAAGTATACGATAATAGAAGCAAAAAAGTTCCAGTAAACATGGGTCCACAAACGGCGAGATAATTGCGAATATTTGGTTCCAAGCCGCCACTGACTTCATTCGTTGTAAATATCATACGCTTTACTCATTACGCACAAGAAGCGGTCCGCGATGTGCTCTTGTTTACAGAACTGAACAATACCGAGAGGTGGAATACCTCCTTTAACAGATAAGAGTGTACAGTAAATTGTAACATGTAACGTACTGAAATAGTATTGTATTCCTTGTTAAGGTAAGGCATGAGTGAAATTTGAGTAAAATTAAATAGGGAAGTAAACGAAAAGTCTACATTTCAAATAAATTTGTACTAACTCGGCGATATTTCATAATGAAGTCAGTGGCAATGTTCAGAGAACATTCCGGACTGCTTCTCATGCTCAACGAGTAAAGCATATTATGATTTTTACAACGAATGAAGTCAGTGGCGGCTTCTAACCAAATATTTGCAATTATTTCGCAAACAGCTCGTTTGCGGACCCAAGTTTACTGGAAATTTTTGCTTCTATTATCATATACTTTCAACTGTTTTACTAATTTCGATACACCCTGTATATATGTAAATAAATTAATTGAATAAAAATATAGGAATACCAATAAAAGATTAGATTATAGTCAAAGGGTAAATTAATTGACTGAAATATTGAAATTAATGATCAATTTGATCCGTTAATAAAGATACGTATAGGCCTATTGACTAATCATTAGCTACTTTAAGATTGGAAGAAGTTAGATTTGTGACAACAATATATTTAACATAAAAATTATAAATGTTATACATTTCTGGTTAAAAAATAAATTACAATAAATGTTTATGCATTATATAGGCCTGTGTAGCCTACTGTATATGCATTGACACAGCACGTTTAGATTTAATTTTAAAATAAAGTTAAAATATTATTTTTTCTAGAATTATTGTTATGCTTACCTTCTCCATCAGTGGACTCTCCTCTGTTCATATCGAAGACGATTTCCAGGTTGTCGGGGTTTTCCTGAGACCTTTCCATTCTTATCGTGGCGAAACTTCCCAAGTCAACCCTGAGGGCGTGAGACTTGAGGAACCTCCCGACATTCTCCACCAGCTGGTCTCCTTCGCTGCTCTGACCTCTTCCTTCCCCTTGCTTGGACTTCACTTTCGTCATTTCGTAATCATCCGTCGAGACGTTGGCAATTTTCTCAATCACAACGGAATCCATCAGTCTGATCTCCTTCTTCTTCCAGATGTCCTTAAATGGATCCAAAATCATAGACTTGATGCAGGTGAAGTTAGCTTCCGACCAACAGTTCTCGAAATTCTGCTCTTTTGATTCCGCAGCACTGACGACATGCTTGGATTTTGAACTGTGGAAATCCTTTGCTGTAGACAGTTCTGTGATTGCGAGTAAAATAACTGCCAAGTTGAGTATTACCACTGAATTTACACGCAAAAACCTCATGATATAAGCGAATCTTTAAATACAAAAAGTGTAAGTATTTGAAGGAATATCAAATCGCACACGATATTGCAGTTTTTCTTCGGACTTTCAAGATTTTATTTTTTGATCAAAAGTCGAAGAATTTTAATAGCCTTCGACAGGCGGGAGTGTAAATGAGATTTTCACCTGTCGAACACAAAGAAGTAATAAGAATGAAGTACAGAGAGGAGCCTCCCAAGACTTTTATTCCCTGTCACACACTTGTGATCATGGGTAGCAAAGCTAAACTCCCTCCACATGGTAAAAATGTGTGCCTTCGCGGACTCATTAGAGAAGCAAGTCTGAACGCTTTGCTAACTATCCCCTCTCTGCATGTCAGCATCACGCAAGCACATGTGTTACAGCAAACTTCTCGGTTCCGTACCTCAGCCACCCCTAACCGTGATGGCAACTGGAGCACACACGTCCTTTTGCAGTTTTCACCCTTGATTCAACTCGTTTTGCTCACGAATCCGGTGAATGAGCCACATTACACGTCTAAAATTGAAGTCCTCGGAAGAAAACGTATCATTAAGCGCTCGTAAAACAGAGACTTTAACTGGGGCGAATCAGAAATCGAGATGTTATTTTTCTGTGTTTCTCCTTTAATTACGGAGAAGTTCTGTTTCTATCAAAAGAAATTTAAATACAAGTTACATCGTCTGGATCTATCTAATTATACCGAGTGAGATTCTGCGATGTAATCAAATATTCATGTCGCACTGGACTAAGAACGCACATCTGCGTTTTCTTGCAAACTCAGTCGCCATTTCGTTACTATCATGGAAAACAGCTGCACTTTCATTCTGTTCTTTCATTACATAAAATCGTTTTAGATCAGCAGCACCACTCAACTTTAGGGCTCTATCGTAATGTAAGTACTGACACTCATAGTAAATAAGAGAGTATATTAGTTAATATGAAAACAGATAAAATTATGTGATCTATAACTTTTTATAGATAAATATTGGTGAATTACTTAGGACGATTTTCATTGAATTTTTCTATTCCCTATAAAATGTTTCGATCGCGAATACTCGAAGTCTAGACATATCTTCGACTTCAGGGGGAAAGTATTAGTTAACATGAGGGCAGATAAAATTATGTGATCTATAACATTTATATTATAGATAAATATTAGTGGATTACTCAAGGTTTCTTTCATTGAATTTTTCTATTGTCTATAAAATATTTCAATTAAGACTTCCCGAAGTCTTTAATACATTTTCGACTTCAGGGAGAGAGTATTAGTTAACATGAAAACAGATAAAATTATGTGATCTATAACGTTTTTAATATAGATAAATATTAGTGGATTACTTATGGCATTTTTCATTGAATTTTGCTATTGCCTGTAAAATATTTCGATTAAGACTTTCCGAAGTCTAAATACATCTTTGACTTCAGCGGGAGAGTATATTAGTTAACAAGAAAACAGATAAATTTATGTGATCTATAACATCTTAATATAGATAAATACTGGTGGATTACTCAAGGTTTTTTCCTTGAATTTTTCTATTGCCTATAAAATGTTTGGATCACGACTTTCTGAAGTCAAGACATATCTTTGACATCAGGGGGAGAGTATATTAGTTAACAAGAAAACAGATAAATTTATGTGATCTATAACATCTTAATATAGATAAATACTGGTGGATTACTCAAGGGTTTTTCCTTGAATTTTTCTATTGCCTATAAAATGTTTGGATCACGACTTTCTGAAGTCAAGACATATCTTTGACATCAGGGGGAGAGTATATTAGTTAACAAGAAAACAGACAAATTTATGTGATCTATAACATCTTAATATAGATAAATACTGGTGGATTACTCAAGGTTTTTTCCTTGAATTTTTCTATTGCCTATAAAATGTTTGGATCACGACTTTCTGAAGTCAAGACATATCTTTGACATCAGGGGGAGAGTATATTAGTTAACAAGAAAACAGACAAATTTATGTGATCTATAACATCTTAATATAGATAAATACTGGTGGATTACTCAAGGTTTTTTCCTTGAATTTTTCTATTGCCTATAAAATGTTTGGATCACGACTTTCTGAAGTCAAGACATATCTTTGACATCAGGGGGAGAGTATATTAGTTAACAAGAAAACAGATAAATTTATGTGATCTATAACATTTTTATTATAGATAAATATTGGTGGATTACTCAAGGCTTTTTTAATTGAATTTTTCTATTGCTTTTAAAATATTTCGATCACGACTTTGCGAAGTCCAGACATATCTTTGATATCAGGGGGAGAGTGTATTAGTTCACATGAAAACAGATAAAATTATGTGATCTATAAAATTTTTATTATAGATAAATATTAGTGGATTAATCAAAGCTCTTTTCATTGAATTTTTCTATTGACTATAAATACTTCGATCACGACTTTACGAAGTCTAGACATATCTTCGACTTCAGGGGAGTGTGTATTAGTTGACATGAAAACACGTAAATTTATGTGATCTATGACATTTTTATTATAGGTAAATAATAGTGGATTATTCAAGGCTGTTTTCATTGAATTTTTCTATTGCATACCTTTCCGTAGTCTAGACACATCTTTGACTTCAAGGGAAGAGCATATTAGTTAAAATGAAAAGTGATAAATGTACGTGACCTGTAACATTTTTATTAGTGATAAATTTTGGTGGATTACTAAAGATTTTTTTCATTAAATTTTGCTATTACCTATAAAACATATCGATCACGACTTTCCGAAGTCTAGATACATCTTTTGCTTCAGGGGAAGACTATATTAGTTAACACGAAAACAAATAAATTTGTGTGATCTATAAAATTTTTATTATAGATATATATTGGTGGATTACTCAAAGCTTTTTTGATGGAATTTTGCTGTTGCCTGTAAAATATTTCGATCACGACTTTGCGAAGCCTAGACATATCTTTGACTTCAGGAGGACAGTATATTAGATGACATGAAAACAGATAAATTTATGTGATCTATAAAATTTTTATTATAGATAAATATTAGTGGATTACTCAAGGCTGTTTTCATTGAATTTTTCTATTGCTTAAAATATTTCTATCACGAATTTCCGAAGTCTAGACATATCTTTGACTACAGGGGGAGAGTATTAGTTAACAAGAAAACAGATAAATTTATGTCGATAAGAATTTGTATTCATTTCACCTACCACACCCACTACCCTTGCTGGACTGAACTTTCAATTCTGTTCAGTCGAACTTAGGAGAGTCCACTGTAAGTTATTTCGTAACTGAACAAAACGGTAATTTCTTACAAAAATAGTTAATATGTTTGTCCCATTTCAGATGTTTATCAATAATATATCCTAATCTCCGAAGATTAATTTTTGTCTGGACAATAACAGCTAATTGAGGATCAACTCGAATTGTGTAGTTAATGTTTAGAGGAGAACTAGTCAATTTAAAAGATTTACTAGTTAATGAAAAAGGAATGGTTATACTTCTAGCAGTGTTAAGAGAAAGAATATTCGAATCCAACCACGATTCAATTAATAGGCCTATACAAACAATTGTATGTGATACTTAATATCATTTCCGGTTCAACCGGAAGTCACATTAATTTTCTTATTTGAAATGGGACACACTGTATGTTTGTACTATATTTGTTTTGTTTGTCCTCAAATTGTGAATCTGATGATGTAAATTATGCCTAGGTTTGAATTGATATTATTTTATTTAATAAATATTTAAATAAATTAGCTACTATGAAATATCTCTTTACATGTTTGTGATTGCGATGATGGGAGAATCATTATAGATTAACAGGCCTACTACAATAAAAAATTATTAATAGATTTAAAACATTTTTGACGGTGCAAAATGGAACCATCCCGATGACAAACAAATATTAATTTGTTCAAACCGCGATCTTCCATAACAGATATTGTTGTATTTATTTTATGTTACGTATTAAACAAAAGACTATAAATTCAAACCTTAGTCCTATTCTACCATTAAACCTTTCAAGTTTTCAACTTTTCATTTTGCAGTTTGCACTTTCATTAAAGCTTCTGTTCTACTATTACTTTTCAAAACTGGTTCGCAACATGAAAAGTGAAAAGGAAAAGTAGAGGAAACTATTTTCAAATACAGATCTATTATTACTTTTGTTTCACTATTAGAGTAATTTTGAAAATTGCAAAGTCATATGCTGAAAAGTGAAAAGGCGTTTTGTAAAGAACCAAATCTCTTTACCATTTAAATTAAATTAATCATATTCAATATATTTTTTATTTGGATTCAAAATAATTTATAGAAGAAATATTATCAGACAAAAATATTATTAACTGATTCAAATGACTAAAGACAAATAAAAAAATCATATAAAACCGGATAAATTTCCATGATGTAAATTTGTCTCAATTCTGCGAATGTTTTCGAATTCCGCCAACTCAACAGACTAGCTTAAGTTCTTGAAATAATTGGGCCTATTCTACAACCAAAACAATATACGTTTATCTCTTTTATCTAAAGAACAATTTGATAGTCATGTAATAAATAAATAAATACATAAATAAATATATATATAAGTATATAAATAAATAAATAAGTGAAAAAGTGAATGAGTGAGTAAATAAATTAGTAAATAAGTACATAAATCAGTGAGTAAGTAAATAAATAAGTAAGTAAATAAATAAGGAAGTAAATAAATAAGAAAGTAAATAAATTAGGAAGTAAATAAATAAGGAAGAAAATAAATAAGTAAGTAAATAAATAAATAAATAAATAAATATCTAAGTGAATAAATAAGTAAATAAATCAGTAAGTACATGAATAAGTAAATTAATAAATAAGTGAATGAATAAATAACGAAATAAATAACTCTGTAAATAGGTAAGTAAGTAAATAAGTAATTAAATAAATGAGTAAGTAAATAACTGAGTAAGTAAATAAGTAAATAATAAATACGTAAGCCAATAAATAAATAAAAATAAATAAAAATTAAATGAATAACTAAATGAATGAATAAATAAATAAATAAATAAATAAATAAATAAATAAGTAAATAAATAAATGACCAAATAAATAAGTAAATAAATAAATAAAATATATGTGTCTTCAGTGGCTAGAAATACAGCTCAACATCTGAGAGTTGTAATGACTACTGATATGCAAAGACTTTGCAGAATAAAATTAAAAAATTGGAAAGCAGTTTCTAATTTATGGAGGAACTGAAATAATTTTCACTTTTCAAATGTTGTATAGTGAAAAGTGAAATATTGCGAAGTTGCAAAGTTTAATGGTGGAATAGCTCTGAGGACATATTATAGGCCTACATCCGAAGTATCCAAAATTGTCTCTTGTTCTACTGCCTCATTTCGAGTTCGCACGTTTATCTTCTTCATTTTTCTTCCAATAAACATGGTCTCCGTCATGCTTGAAAATACTTTGAAAAAGAACGAAATACGTAAATTGGTGTAAGAATATGAATAAATGATAAGGAATATATTTGATTTATAAATAGATATTTAAGTTCATTATTTTAGAATACTTAATTCATAAACTTTATTGTAATTTACTCCAAATCTTTGCAACGTTTCGATAAACATTTTATCACGTTGCATTTATATTCATGGTTCGTTCAAAAGAATTCTGACGAATGAGTATGATAGGCATAAAAGTGCGTTCAATTAGACAGTGCGTGAAGTCTGTAGTCGTACCTCGTTACTACATGCTACTCAGCCTACTTCTGTTAATTGATGTGCGTTTTGCGTCTTCCTTATCTAATAATTTGTACCGAGGCGTGAAAATTTGTACAAATATTTAAAGCTTTTCTGTTGCATAAAAGAATCAAAGTAGAACTACTTGCTACGTATGTCTACCGATATACCCCAAGGTTAGTAGACACAGAGGAAGACCGAAAATCAGATGGTAGAATAACGTCAAAGAAGATGGAACTGGACAACTAAAGCAAAGAACAGAAATGAATGGCGAAGGCATCTTGGGACAGCCTGGATCTTGTAAGGTTGTCAAGGTGCTGATGATGATGACGATGATGATGTGTTTTGTAGAATCAGTTGTGGAAATTACAGAGACATGCTAATTTTATTCCATAATACTTTAATCTAATCTGACAACAATTTATATCTTCTTATTTCTTTTTTTTTAAGTAGGTTATTTCACGACGCTTTATCAACATCTTGGGTTATTTAGCGTCTGAATGAGATGAAGGTGATAATGCTGGTGAAATGAGTCCGGGATCCAGCACCGAAAGTTACCCAGCACTTGTTCATATTCGGTTGAGGGAAAACCCAGGAAAAAACCTCAACCAGGTAACTTCCCCCGACCGGGAATCGATTCCGGGCCACATGGTTTCGCGGCCAGACGCGCTAACCGTTACTCCACAGGTGTGAACTCTTACTTCCGAGTGATGTAAGGGGTTGTTGGACTATAACTTCAATTAGGTCAAAATTACATAAATTCTTACTTAACAGAATAATTATTGATTAATATTTGATACTTATAATGAAACTAACATCTGTCCATTCTTATTATTATCATTAATTTCTCTAAATAGATTACAAAGCCTCTAATGGCAAAATTTCATTACATTAATATACTCATTATATAAATATATTTTAGATTTATATTTTTTTTCTCTATAACATAGTTCTAGTAAACTTATATTAAATTAATTCTCATCATTTTACTGGCTATCTCAACTTAATTATAATTGATTGAATTAAATTAGCTCATAAATTAAGTTACGACTGTATCTTAGAGGTTTATCTAAATTTAAATAAACATGTACTAGTCGTTAAAACTTAACTGAAGAACATTGCTGGAGAATCTTTTAAGTGTATTGTAAATATTCATAATTTAAATATGTATTGTATTGATTAAGGCTGGTTGAGTGGAAGAGAAGTCCTTATGGCCTTAACTCTGCCAGCGAAAGTAAAACATTCCATTCTATTCTTCTCTGCAGGTCTATTTGACTTTATCTCCTGATGACGAAGTTAGAATTTCAAAATAAAGCCAAATGTGCAACTATCTATGGAAGGAAAACCTCCACTCCCTCGCCAGAATTCGGACACGGGTTCACCACGGCTTGAATCATAAGGGAGAATTTCTTCACAGTCAATGACATAGCCTAAAACTTATTTATCCTCAACATTTTTATTGTTGTTTGTTTTACAAAGTTGAAACTTTCTCCGTAGGTAGGCCTACTAAGTTATATTGCAATAAAAATATACAGTGGACTCCAATTTTGTGCTGCAGTAAAACATCAAAGTCAGACCACAGCACAATCCTGCACACGTGCTCCACCGGCGCGTGAAGCTGTATCCGCTGTCATACTGGCTCACACTCCAAAGCGTGAAATCCTACAGCAATTATCTGCGAAATACCTGAACTGCTATTATTACCATGCATTTATTTCAATATAGGAACAGTTACTTAGCCATAAACCCCTCATATATTACAATGCAAGTGAAGTCTGTGATATTTGAGTTTCGTATTGTAAATTCGTTGAAAGTAAAAGTCAGTTGTTTCATTCATTCATTCATTCATTCATTTATTTTATTCCATAGATCTTACATGAGCAATGAAGCTTTAAGATGTGGAACATGTCAACATTTTGCAATATTACAATTACAATTTTTACAAATTTTTATAATTTTACAATTTAGTAATTTTCTACAATTTTTACAATTTTGTACAATTTTTTTACATTTTTTTACATTTTTTTACATTTTGGCGAGATGTAGTGAGATGAGATGAGGTCCGAGGATTCGCCAAAATATTACCCGGCATTTGCCTTTTCGGTGGGGGAAACCTCGGAAAAACCCAACCAGGTAATCAAATCAAAGGGGGTAATCAAATCAAAGGGGTTGATGCCCAGGACTCGCCATAGACCATCCGGCTTCAGTCCCACGGCTGGGGAAAACCTCCGAAGAAACCAAAGTCCAAAGGAGGATCCAACCCAATTAGATCACTTATTAGATGTAACTTAACATAGCCTACGTGATGCTAGGGACTGTTAGCCCTTTAGCCTACCAAAGAAAGAAGTATTAAGATATGAATCATTCCAAGTAATCATTTTTAACTCTCTTTACTCCACTCGCTTTATTTATTTATTTATTTGTTTATTTACTTATTTATTTATTTACTTATTTACTTACTTATTTATTGATTTACTTATTTACTTACTTATTCATTCATTCGTTCATTCAATTCAATTCATTCATTCATTCATTTATTTATTTATACTGGTTTCTCCTAAGTCCGACTGAACAGAATAATTGAAAGTTCCGTCCTATAAGGGTAGTGGTTGTTGTTTATTGACATTTCTGGCTTTGATCCAGAGGCCGATTTAGGGTCCTATACGCGCAGGACGCCCTCTCCAATCATTGTACATAAATAACATATAAATATATTTATACATATGAAACTATTTCTGGCATAAGTGCCAGTAGGTGTGTGAGTGCAGTGACTGATTCCTTTTATTTTGTGTAGGCCTAATTTGTTAATTTGTAGGGGAATAGGTAATATTAATATAATATACATACGGTACATATCAGGAGTGGTGAACGGGAGAAGAGTTAGGGGTAAAAGATATCACCTGATAGACATAGTTAATGTACAACGTCCCTCTTAAACAATGGTCTGTCATTGGTTTGCTGTTTGGCAGTAGAGGTTCTATTTCCAAATTCACGTGGAATTATCTTAAGGAACTTCAGATTCCTTTTGATTATGTAATGTCTGTCCTTATAAATATTATCAAGGATTCTCTTCAAATATTACATCATCTCTATTTCAATTAATCCACTTATATGTGCCTTAAACAATTAACTTTCTTTTTTCTTTACTGTATCACATCACATTATATTGTACATGTTTATTGTATTCAGGACCCTTGTGGTCACTCAAATTCTTTGAACTGATGTCTATAATTTAGAATTTATATATATATATATATATATATATATATATATATATATATATATGGGGAGATTAAGAGGGAAGAATGAAAAATGCTGGGGTTGCAGTTAAAGACCTGCTCTTTGGCAGAACACTGTGCATGCATACATACATACATATTTACGTACATACATATTTTTTTGTTGAGATTTTAAAGTTTCCCCTTCCGGTGGCAGAAGCGTCTGAATGGTTATGGAGACTTTCATGGGGTAGAGTTATTTTATTGATCTGCCTCTCTGTTGCTGTCGTGTGTCCTCTCAGACAGTATTCAAATTTCTAACGCGTGTTTGCGGTTTTGTTTGTGTGTTTTAGTTTGGTGGTTGGGGCTGGTGGTAATTGTAGAGGAGTTTCTCCAGTGTTGTTCTGTTGTTTGTGTTCGGTGGATTTGCGAAGATGTGTTGTGTATATACGCGATTTACTGCCGTATATACACAACACATCTTCGCAAAGGGTAGTGAGTATGGCAGGTGAAATGAATACAAATTCTTACTGGTTATCCATCAACGAATACAGTACTGTACTTGCATTTCCTTCCCCCCCCCCCCGAGACTTGTGTATGCGCTTCTAGTACCACAGTGGGTTTCGACAGTTCCGTCTCACAAACGACACAATTCTCAAATAGAAAAAAAAAAGAGTTCATTAATTTGAAATCAGTGATCAATATGGATGTCCTAATCAATAAAATATTCTGTTTTCTTTTAACAGAAGTATCACTACAAGACACAGAACCAATTCCCATTCAAATGGCAAACCCATTTCTTAGCGCCCGTATAGGGGCGTGTCTAATTCTCCTACGTAAGCAGTCGAACTATAGGATATCGAACTTGATTTCTGTAGAAAATTAAGAGCTTCCACTGTATTTATTTATTTATTTATCAATTTATTTATTTATCATTTATTTATGTATTTACTTATTTATTTATCCATTTATTTATTTATTTATTCATTCATTTATTGCAGTGCAAGTCAAAGCCAACAAAAATTGAAATAGATATAGGATGGAAAATGAGGCATTAAATGTATATTTATTGCGTATAATTGCTATTCGTGTACCTATATGTTATTTGTAATTTATTAAGTTTATGTATGGGTACATTTTGTGAACCATTATTAATAAATATCCATATCCCTTCATTTATTGATTATTTATTGATTTATTTGTTTATTTATTCTGGTGTAATTAAGGCCATCAGGTCTTCTTTTTCTCTTCTTATTTTTCAAGTAGGCGTTAGCGCCTGTTTTTTTCATGAGTCAAGTCTTTCCATTGTTTTATTTTGGTCTTACTGGACTTTCCTTCCAGTTGGATCTTTATCTTTTGCAATCCTAACTATTCTCTCCGTTGCCATTCTATCCGCATGCAGATTCCATTCTATTCTCCTTCTTCCTACCCATTCTGCTACCGATTGAACTCCACACATTTCTCTTATCTGTTCATTTCTGATTCTGTCATTTGAGTCTCCTAGAATCAAACTGTACTTTATCCAAAAATCTTATTTTTCAGGAAAGACGGTAAACTAATGTAGTTAAACTCTAAACGGTGATTTTACTACTAACGTTAAGGCATATAAATATTGTAATTTGACTCCAAACGTGTAGTTTATCACATTCCCTGCAAAATTCTACACTGAAACATACCTTAACCCCATATTTTATAAATTAGAGAAAGTGCAGATTTATTCTAGGCGACTCATATAATGTTTCGCCACTTATTTTTCTTAACTTTTCATTTCATTTGTGTTCCTCATCCTCCTTGTTTGAGTTGTTTCGGTTCTTGTTTCTAATGCATATGTCATTACAGGTCTAACCACCGCTTTATAAATTCTTACTTTTGCTTCTTTTCTCATATATTTGTTTTTCCATACCAGTTTATTAAGGGTCTCCACTAAAAATAACAACTTTATCCTAATAACTTTTAACTAAATTTTGAGAGCATGTTTACTATGTAAAGGACTAACAAAATTCAAATTTTGAACTGCAAGATGTTTTTGGCTCTTCATTTTTACTTTTTTCTATTCTTTTCATAAATATTTTAAAATCCAAGATTTTAGTACAGGATTTCAATTTTTAAGCTTCGCTTTTTTGGTTACATTCACAAGACATAGAGAAACATTTCTATATATTCATTTTATGAAATATCTCATTTTCAATTTAAATTTTTCTCACTTTCAATTTTTTTTATTTAAAAAAATGTTATTTTTCCTGTAATTCATTAAAACATATTCATAAAATACACAAAATAAGTGCAAAGAAACATACACCTACCTCATAAATACTTGTAAAAATTTCATCCAGATTGATTAATATTTGGCATCAAAAAGTTGGTGTTGAATCAAGAAAAATAAACTTACGGAAAAATGGATTTGAAAGTAAAATGAATATTTATATAAATTAAAATTCTCCTCCGCTATATTCATCGAGTAACTTCAGGAAGCCAACTTTAGAACAAAAAGTTACTAGATTTATAATCAGAAACTGTAAAAAAGAATTCTTTGATTAAAAAATAATTTTGATACCTCTTTAAATGCCACGCCTGCTTATAGCCTTAATTAAAAAAATTAACATATTTATAATCAGAATTAACCCATTAGTGCATAGTGTCAGAAAAATCGGACACAAAAGAATTTTGTTGTACAGGTTACATTGTTCGAGCTAATTTGTTTAAAATATGCTATATTGCTTCCTCAATGTATTAGCTATATTGATTTTAGCAGTTTCTGCTTTTCAGCTTGAATTTTCAGTGTTAGAGAACACACATTTCTAAGATAGCAACCAAGCAGTACGGTGTTGTGTGCAAGGGGTAATTAAATTTATAAATTAATATATTTTATAACAATGTAATTTTTTGATACTATGCTTATACTATTGTTAATACTTCCATTATTGAACCAGCACATAAAAATCTCCAGTCTTGTTAAAAGGTTTGTTGTTAACGAATTGTAAATGTCAACGTCCGAAAAAAACGGACGCTATGCTCTGGACACACTTACAATGGAATTTGTAATACGAATGCTGTTATTATATTTTCGTTACTCTTTTTCAGCCTAAATTTGAACGAGATATTGAAATAATTGAAAATAAAGATAAAATTGCATAAAAGGATCTCATTTATTATGTTATATCACCAGATAATGGGTTGGACACATCCAGACAGCCACAAATCTGATGAACACGAAGCCAATCTCAGTCACCTTGGCAGAAAAATGCTTATTAGTGCTTGTGAATTACAGACTGCTTGTAAGGGCAGTGATGGTGTTTCTGCAATATGAGGCACGTCCAGAAAGTAAGCTTCCCTGGGGCCGTTTAGAGAAAGAAACAATTTCTTTCACGGAAAGATTTATTGGAACGGATAAAGCAACTTTTGAGCCATTTTTCAACATATTCCCCACCGGAATTCAGACATTTGTCATACCGTGGGATCAACTTTTATATTCCTGTGTCGTAGACGTTTGCCGCCTGGGATCAGAACCAGTGTGTGACAGCCGCCTGCACCTCTTTCCTCTCTGACGCTGTGAAAATACTGACCGGATAGGTATTTGTTGAGGTGTAAGAAAGATGGTAATCGCTCAACCTTATACGGCTTGGTGCATAACAACTCTACTGGTGGAAGGTGTTTCAACAACCACCCTACAGCCCAGATCTCGCTCCCTAATCAATGCAGTTGGATTTCCCGAGCATGGAGGATATAAAGCGCCTTTTTGATAACTACTTTACATCTGTGAAATTGATTATGTATTTCGCTGAAAAAAAGGGATTTGCGCTACGGGAACTTGATAGGAAAATAGAACTGAAAACTGCCCTCTCAGAATTCAAGAAACAAAGTGACAGATTCACATGACTTCAGAACCTGTAATAACGTCCTTATTTTTCGAAGGAATTATAACAGCGTTGTTACAGCAGCCACTAACTTTGAAAACATGTCTATATCTACTATGTCTAGATGGTGAAGTGAAAAATAATGTAAAGTTTCCATTTCTCAGCCTATACTATTTTCTTCGAACAACAAAGGAATGGCAGGAGTATATTAGATCGATCAGTATGGGACTTCATACAGATCCAGAATGGTCAGAAGAAATGATGGTAGCCAATATTCGCATACATCTTGGACGACAGTGTAGTAAATGCGTGGTTACTCTACAGAAAACAAAATACTGGCAAAAACTTCTACAATTTCGACATTTTTTTGGAATTAGCACTGGTAAAAACATACGGACAACCAACATATCAAGGAAAAAGTGCACCTACGAATATTAAGGATGTGTACTTATATGGACTGAACCACTGGTTGAAAGAGAAGATGTAGTAAGTGCAAGGACAAACCCAAATTTACAGTATATGTTGCTAATGTAAAATATGTCTTCACCGTAAATGTTTCACAGAATACCACAACCAGTAGTAAATATATGACAATTGTTACCTAAAGTAAAATAAATACGTGGCAATAAGTGATTTTGAGTGATTAAAGGGATCTTATTATTATAAAATACCTAAAATAAGAAACAGCAATATAACTGATCAGTGTGCATAGCGTCCGATTTTTCGGACGGCCTGTATTTCTCAAACAAGATAAAAATAAAAAGTTATATTGTTTAATACGTGTTCAACTGATGCTAAACAGCAAATTTTTACGAAAAAAATTCTTTTAAATACATAATCCAACTTTATGCACTAATGGATTAAACTAAATCCGTTTGGAGTATGAAATATTATATTGCGATACATGCGTGGTAAGTGCATTATAACAGAATCGAGGAAAAGTGAGAGAAGACAAGACATTTTCATGTGCGATCGCCGTTTTTTATTTGTCAATAGGTGTCATTCATTTGTTAATATTCGTATTTGTCGATAGGTGTTATTAATTTGTTATTATTCGCCGGCGATTGTGAAAATATTGTAATAAAATTAATTAACAATTATTAAATCTACATACTTAGACTTCAACAAACAAAATTTGATAATACAATCTCAAGGGAGAAAATGGAACTCTCTACATGATAATCCACAGTTAATTCCCGATTTACCACAATAATCGTCTGTAGCTGCATTTAGATTGGCAACAGGCCATGACTATTTGGCCAAACACCTGCATAGAATTGGAATATATCAGTCCCCTAACTGACCATTGTGCAACTCAAACCAAGAAATGGATTCGGAACACCTCAAAATCTGTGCTTCAGTGGCTGACCATGATAATATCTTTGAAAAATATTGGAGTGCAAGAGGTCAAATGACTTTACTGTGAAACGCCTGGCATTATAAAACAACAACAACATAAAATAAATTATAGAAGGTTTAGTTATTGTCTTGAAAGAAGTAGGTAGGTGACACATTAATTATACATCAATATAAAAAATAATACATAGAAAATGTTTGTAGGTGACATATTAACTATATCAGTGTAAATTAATTGCATACCGGTAAAGGTTAATGCTTGAATAATACGTATTTTACACCATGGATTTTTTCGCGTTCAGCAACGACCCCACGAGTGGCGCTCAGAGCAACAACCGAAAGTCGTCAGAAATGGTTTTCGTGCTTACGTCTTATCTACATTAATTCCTGTTTTCTTACAAATCTCCACTCCAATAAATTAATTTATAAAGAGTACAGGTATAATAAGACATTTAGTTATTGCCTCATAGCGCATAGTGATGCGCGACACTGATAGTTCGTTACTTTTAAGTAAATAAATAACAGTTGATTTGATTTATTTACTTACCGCACGTGTGTTGTAAGTTTAACTTACAAGGCCTACCAAACAACATCGGTAAGGTTGTTAAAAAACACGATCGGCCAAAAATATACATTATAGCTTCTTCACTTCACATAGCTAAAGTTTTATAAAGTAATGGCTGGTGTATGGGTCGGAAAATTGGACCTTGAATAGATATGATAGAAGAGAACTTGCAACAAATGAAATTAAATTTCTTAGAAGTTGGTCTTACCCTCTTCGATGAAATGAATAGTAAAGAAATTAAAGACAATTTAATATAAATTGAAAAATTAATATTAATAAAATAACTGGCACAATTATATATTCCGATGAATCAGAATAGAATAAGGAGGCATATTTTGAGCTACACACGACAGAAATATAGAAAATTGAGAAATCTTCTCACTATTCGTGAGCTGCCACAAGGGACAAAGAGTACTTAACCACATAAAATTTTACAAGTTCAGTGAACCATTAATTTTGTTTTGACAATGAAACTCCTACAAGTAAAGAGCTGCAAATACATTTTGTGATTGGTGGAAATATACCTAGTTTTAGAGAGGCAAGTGTTACAAAAAAGTAAAGAATGCTAATGAACTTGGTTTCATTTCGAATATAGGTGATGCTTCAGGAGAGCAATTGATCCTTTCAATGCAGCTAAAGTTACAATCGGAATAATAGATGTAGGTATTCCAAGCCTCTTAAACACATCTTTCATGAAGAGAGTAGCGGTACCTCTTGCTCCAACCAGAAGTCCGATTACTTCAAGCTCTTCTCGCTGGTACTTTTGGAGGTAATATGGAATGGTAGGATTGTAGATATTCTTTTTTCCCTTATCCACTTCTGCTGGCTGTTCCTCATTCGTTTCGAAACGCACAGTGGGATCAATTATGAATTCAGATATTGTAGATCCCTTGAAAGCTATTATATCTATGCGCCGTGTACTGCCAGTGACGGAGAGACCATGTACTTCTTCAAAGATGTTGTAATCGGCATCTTTAAGGGCAGTGGCTATAATTCATCGTACTTGGTGGTGTCTAGCGTTTCGCAGAGCTTCGCCGTGCGGACAGGATCCCAGGACGTGTGCAAGAGTTTCAACCTCGTTGTGGCAATGCCTACAACGGTTGTCCTGAGATCTTTCCGGCACAGCACGTACTGCAGCAACCATTTTAATGTCATCGCGCCATTTACTGTTGGAGAGTCCTTCGTGTTTACAAATCCATTTTTTGGCACTAGGATATTGTTTAAATAAAACTACGCCTTTCCCTTTCTATGGATGACGACACCAAATATCAAATTCTCTGTTCCTCAGAAGGTTAGAGATGTTGGCCGTCGAAACCAGAGGAGCTGGAAGAGGCTCTAAGGCCTACAGTGAGTTAATGATAATTATGAAAATATGCCACTGATTACATAGTAATTTAATTTCGTATGACGGCTCATATTTTCCAGATTCTTCTCTATATTTTATGATTATCATTATTTTTGTTATTATTACTATAATTATTATTACTATTATTACTATTATTATTATTATTATTATTATTATTATTATTATTATTATTATTATTATTATTATTATTAGGCCAATATTTCCCAAAACTAAGTTAAACCTACACGCTACGTATAGCAATGAAACCAAGATTCTGAAGAAGATTCGAGACGTAGAGATTTCACATGTGTTCCGGAATTGTTAAGCAGAACAAAGGTTTCTGCACACGTGGGAGGGGAAGGAGTGTACAGACAAGGTGGGGAATGACAGCACACACGTCGATCCATCATAAATTTCTTGCAGTCAACTGCAGATCCGACAAGCTCTAAAAATCTTCAATCCCAGAGGAAAAAACAATTTAAAATGTTAACATCCGCGTGTCGTTAATTTTAAGAAAAACACTTCGCACGATTTTTATCATAATTAGGTTTTCAAAGCATCTGTTACGCCGCTGCATGCCTCTGTCCTTCATGGTCACCTAACCTTAGATGCAGGGCTCATAAAGCAGCGGCGCGAACGGCGGCCTCCTCCATTTAGCGCTCGCACACGGCACAACAAACAACTTTGCTTTTAGATAAACACAGCGGCTCAACCGGCCCCCCATTTCCTTCTTTATTTTTTGCAGATAAAGGAAGAGAAATGGGAAAGCTCTGCTTCGAGATTTTGACTTCCTTACTTCTGATCTCTACTGTAGCGCCAGCCACAATTCCGGAAGAAACTTCCAGAAAATCGTCAGATGTCAACGACACGAAAATTCCTTTAGAACTTTACTCCCAGTGCCTTAAGATGGATACAGTGGCGTGTGTGGGGTACAAAATATTGTCCTTTGTAAATAGCAACGAACAGAACAGAACTGGAAGAGGAACTCCAAACAAATCTGACACAACGACGATGGAGGATAAGGTGGACGACGTACTTCTTGGGAAGACTCTGGAGTACATGGTGCCCGATTTGAACCTATCTACGCCTGATGCAAAACTTGCAGCAAGACGTAAGTACTTTTTTAATAGAAGTTCCTGATTTTGAAATGTAAGTCACTATCACTTTAATTCAGCTCATAAGTTACTCTTATATTTTACTGATAGGTGGTTATAGAACTATGAATATGACTTATTGTTTCCTAACCAGAATTTACAAAACTTTCTTAAGAGGATGAAAAATGTAATCTATTTAATTTTTTATAAAAAGCTTCACTGAGTAGAGTTGTTCATTCAATGGTGTGAGTAACAGCCTATATGACAATATCTAGCTAATGTGGTAAGGAGCATGTAGAAAAGAAGTGATTAACTAAATAAATATAATAAACAAATGCATAATTCTTAAATAATATGAATACTCTTCAACATTTTAATTACCGGTAGTTAATAAATACAGAAGTAAATTAAACTTTTAACATAAATTAAGACAATTTGGAACCGGATATTAGGTAAGTGTGTTTAATGAGATAGGATAATAAATAAATCAATGAATAAGTAAATAAATGAATAAATAAATAAATAAATAAATAAATAAATAAATAAATAAATAAATAAATAAATAAATAAATAAATAAATAAATAAATGAATAAATAAGTAAATAAATAAATAATTCTTAAATAATATGAATACTCTTCAACATTTTAATTAGTTAATAAATACAGAACCGCACCGTGGCGTCGTGGTCTAAGGCATCCTGCCTAGGACTCGCGTTACGGAATGCGCGCTGGTTCGAGTCCTCATGGGGGAAGAAATTTTCTCATGAAATTTCGGCCAGTGTATGGGACCGGTGCCCACCCAGCATCGTGATACACTTGGGGAGCTACGATAGGTAGCGAAACCCGGCTGCGAATACCAGCTATAACGGCTGGGGGGATCATCGTGCTAACCACACTATACCTCCATTCTGGTTGGATGATCGTCCACCTCTGCTTCGGCATATAGGCGTGAGGCCAGCAGCCGGCTGGTCGGTCTAGGCCCTTCACGGGCTGTAGCGTCACGGATTATTATTATTATTATTATTATTATTATTATAAATACAGAAATAAATAAAACTTTTAACACAAATTAAGACAATTTGGAACCGGACATTAGGTAAGTGTGTTTAATGAGATAGGGTAATAAATAAATAAATAAATAAATAAATAAATAAATAAATGCATAATTCTCAAATAATATGAATACTCTTCATCATTTTAATTAGTTAATAAATACAGAAATAAATAAAACTTTTAACACAAATTAAGACAATTTAGAACCGGACATTATGTAAGTGTTTTTAATGAGATAGGGTAATAAATAAACCAATAAGTAAATAAATCAATGAATAAATAAATAAATAAATATAGAAAAAATACAGAAAGCTGTTCAATAATCTAATTAATTAATAAATACATAAATAATATAAACTTACATAACAAAAATTAACCTCTCATTGAGGTTCTGTCTGATAGGAAATGTACGTCTATTATCACGCAGTAAATCACTTGACGTTATGTATCATAGGGAGAACAATTGTTTGTATACATCTGAAATCTGATTAGCGTAGTATGTTACTAATCAGCTATGTATGCAATGAAAGGGAGAGGAACTGGCTACCCTACCCTATTATCTCCTGACTTAGTTGCCTCATGAGTGATGCCTTATTGGTGTCATGAAGTTCAAACTTGACCTCGAACAGTTTACTAGACAACAATATAACAAAAAATAAAAATTCAAATTCGATGTTTGATCAGATATCAATCAATCAATCAATCAATCAATTTAAGGCATTTCAAAACCTAAGAGATTTTTAGAGTCATTCACGATATATCGCCATTCGTCTCTGTTCTCTGCATCTTCTTGTCGTCCTCCCACTGTAGAAAGATTATCAAATGGGTACTTGGTCCTGCCAACGGAGACGAGGTCTACCAAGAGGCCACTTACATCTTGGAGAATAGTCGAAAGCTTTTCGTAGAAGAGAGTCTTCATAACGCCGTAGGACGTGTCCAAGCCAACGTAGTCTTCGACTATTATGTCCGGATCTTTATAAATATCCCTTAGTTCCCGGTTGTTCAAAATTCTCCATGTGTTATTTTCTTGAATAGGACCAAAAATCTTCCTCAAGATTTTGTTCTCAAAAGTAAAAAGGGATTTTGTTGTTTTTTTTTTGTTTTTTTTTTTTAATATCCAAGTTTCACAGCAATATAGGAGAGTTGGTAAGTTTATTGTTTTATAGCATCTTAATTTTGATAATCTAGAAAGTAGTTTGGAACTAAGCAATTTATGAAGGGAGTAGTAACACTTATTTGCCGTAACGAGTCTATGTTAAATTTCTTTTCCAAATAAACCTGCTTCATTACTTATACTTCCTAAGTATTTAAATTCAGTAACTTTTTGTAACTCCCAGTCATCCATTATAAGTGACCCTCTATTACTTGAGGTACGTCATATATTTATGTGTTTAGTTTTATCAGAATTAATTTTTAACCCTGTTATTCTTGTTCCTTCTACTAAGAGTCTAAAAAATTTCTTGATATCATCTTCTGTTTGTCCTAGAAGGACAATATCATCAGCATATGCTAATAAATTAATTTTACCATTGCCCAATGAATTGATCAGATATACTTTATACAAAATAATAATAATAAATATACACCGTGTTCCGAATTCTTCAAGTTACACTGTAGTAAAATCGCATCACTCGAGCGTAAAGTTGGATGTATTTTGAAGGAAAACCAGGAGTGATGGAAGTTATATTCAATTAAGGTTTATTTTCTTTTAAGTATTAAAAGTCGATAAACCAGCATGTTCCCCCATTCCTGCTGGCGTGATTTGGGTTGCCTATTTGAATATTGTGTAAAGTGTTTCAGGGAGAGCCTATAGGTCTATATCTAAGCCTAATAGCATTTAATATTCCAAAATATTTTCTTTCATTAATTAAAACACCAATTTAGGCATGTATAGCTATGTATACAACGACATATTTTATGATGATGATTGTTTCTTTTTTTTGTTTTCTGTTGTATTTTGTCGTACTGTTTCTTACGGTGAAGGGTTGTTAACCCTTGGAATTTCACTTTGACAGAGGAACAGAGGTTAGGGGGTTTGAGAATAAGGTGCTTAGGAAAATATTTGGGGCTAATATGGAACAAGTTACAGGAGAATGCAGAAAGTTACACATCACAGACCCGCGAGCATTGTATTCTTCACCTCACATAATTAGGAACATTAAATCCAGACTTTGAGATGAACAGGGAATGTAGCACGTATTGGCGTATCCAGAAATGCATACAAAATGTTAGTTGGGAGGCCGGAGGGATAAAGATCTTAGGGAAAACCGAGACGTAAATAGGAGGATAATATTAAAATGAATTTGAGGGAGGTGCGATATGATTGTAGAGACTGGATTAATCTTACTCAGGATAGGGACCGATGGCGGGCTTATGTGAGGGTGGCAATGAACTCCGGGTTCCTTAAGGTGTTAGGTATAGCTTACAGCAGTAACGTTTTTGGAATTATTTAATATTTTTTTGCTCCATTACTTTATCTTGTACAATAATTAAAATTGGTATGTGTAAAACACTTTTCTTCCATTATATGAAAAAAATATTTTTACGATTTAAAAAAAAAAATATATATATATATATTTTTTTTTTTAGAAATTCAAAATGATGCCAATTTACTGTGCAGTGATGAAGCGTTTCTCTCATAACTTATAAACTTTTTAACTTTTCATGTTTTCTCCCTTTTATTTTAGTGCTGAAACTCATGTTTACAATATCATGCTCTTTCAATTACATTCCTTCATAAGCAATATTTTTTTATTTTGTGTTAGAAGGAAATACTGATATTTGATCATTTTTTTTAAATGAATTTATTTTTTATCAGACAATCTATCAAAGGTAGAGTAGCGATCTTGTATAATATTGCAAATATGAAATGCATAAATACACACAAACAATTTCATCACAGAAAGATGGTAGTTTTTTAATTATGTGGGAAACGCTTCATCACTGCACAGTGAACTGAATTTAAAAAAAATGTAAATATTTTTTTTCTTAAATCATAAAAATATTTTTTTTTTATATAGCAGAAGGACTGTGTTTTACACATAGGGTAGAGTAGCATAAATCGCACCGCTTCCTAAATGGCACCACTGCTAGTTTAAAACAAGTTACTGTAGTAGTGTAGCATCTAGTGGTATTGTTACAATCTACCATATGAACTTCCACCATGTCATTTGATTTCTGCCACTTCTTTGTGCTACCAACGTGGTGATAGAGTATTTAATATAATCGCTCAGGTGGATGTATATTTAACTAACATTATGTAACTAAATAACGGATTTATATGCAAAGGAATTCATAATCTTAAGATGTTATTGGTTAAAAGAAATATTAAAGAACATTTAACTTAGTATGATTTTCGAACATGTGGTGATTATAGGCTAGAGTCCACACCTGTGGAGTAACGGTCATCGCGTCTGGCCGCGAAACCAGGTGGCCCGGGTTCGAATTCCAGTCGGGGCAAGTTACCTGGTTGAGGTTTTTTCCGGGGTTTTCCCTCAACCCAAATACGAGCAAATGCTGGGTAACTTTCGGTGCTCATTTCACCGGCATTATCACCTTCATATCATTCAGACGCTAAATAACCTAGATGTTGATACAGCGTCGTAAAATAACCCAATAAAATAAAAATAATATAGGCTAGAATGAAGGAAATAATAACTTATGACGTAGTTTCTTAATTCGCACCACTTTGTAGGTGTCTAATTCGCACCGGTGCGATATGAGCAATTGTAGGAATTCTAACCGTACAAAAGGAGGCAAAATAATTTTAACTGAACGAGGAATGCATCAGGTGGGTGCAATATCAAATGGTGAAAAGGGCGTTAATACAACAAGTGTGTGTTGTACAAGCGCACCAGATATTTTGTACCACTTATGAAAATTTTTAAACGTCAAACAGTGCATCTTACATTATCAGCTGGTATTCTTCCAGGATCGTTATTTGTTTGCTCTGATTCAGGTTACATCAACAGTGAACTATTTGTCGAATAGCTCAGACATTTTATTTGCCACTCAAACCTGCCATAGAAAAAAGTGCTGCTTCTGTATGTCCACCTATACGAACCTTTCCACAAATTTAGAAGCTAGATAATCTCGGGAAAATGATGTGCTCCTATTTCAGCTTCCTCGTCATAATACTCAGAGGCCCAGCCTTTAGATGTTTCTATCTTCAAACCATTTCAGACAGCTAAATCATGAAGTAGTTCTTAGGTGGCTTCGAGATAATCGTGGAGAAAAGGTGACGCAGTTTATAGTTTGAACTGCCTGGTGAAGCACATGGCAAATGTGTAACAATAAAAAATGCATTCAGGAAGTTTAATTTTACGCTCTATTTTTTCAATTTCATTTGAAGATGCGTTACTCTCTTTCATTAATTTCAATAAACTTGTAATTTGCATTTATTACATTATTCATATTAAATACTGTTCAATATGTCCAATATTAAAAGCTTTCCTTCATCCTGTTCCCTGCAGATAAAGAGGTACGATTTAAGAAACGGCAGGTGCTATTTAGGTAACTAAGTTGCCTAAATGGCACCATTGACAAGTGTTTCGAAAATGTAATTCTACTTTTAAAATATTAAATCAAATTCTAGGATTCTTTTTTAAATGAAAGGTAAATGTTCTGGGAATGTATTTCTGTAAAGGAATGCAGAAAATAAAAATTGTATTGTTCAATAAAAATTATAAATGCTAAAGTGGTGCGATATACGGAACCTTACCCTCAACCTTACCCTACTAATTTTCATTTTTGTACAAGATACAAGACGTTGAACATTTTCAAAATTTTACTGCTGTAAGCCGTACCTAACCCTTTAAAAGCCTAAATGAGTAAGTAAAGTAAGATTATGTTTCCTTTGGATGGCATGTGAAATTACCAGCTTTTTATTGACATCATGTTCTGTTTCGTGGTACAATTATTATGTGATACACGCTTCTTTGATGTGTGTACAAATTGTACATTGACTCATGCTTTAGTATGAAGTTGTACGTAATCACCATTTTTACGGACATCACCGCGCATTTGCAGACTAATTATCTTTTCAAAAAAAAATCACCGTTTCCTGTAACGTACACAGCTTCCTACTATATAAAGAACATCACGTTGGAAAGTGAATTAGGTCACACGGTCGTTACTTCTCTTATCTAAGCAGATGATAATTTTTTTATATCTTGTAATAAAGTGCGTGAAGAAAACCTTAACCGTTGTTTCGCTTTCTTTCCGAATAAGAAGAATTCACGCAATCCTGAGGAAGATAACGACTGCTAAAGAGAGCGAAGACACGCTTTGTGAGCAGCCTAACTGGGTGACAAGTACCATATCCGTGTAGCACTTAATTGAAGCCACCAAAGCAGAAATGTATCAAGAGTTGCTGAATTGATGCAGCCTTGTCACCTAAGGAGCTTTCCACTCGGATCGAATAAAAATGAATTGGGGTAGGCTGTGTCGGTGATACATCCGCAGGGCTTTATGTTAGTGGATCCGTGTTGAATAGTAAGGACATTGATAAATATATAATAGGATGCGAAACTGCGGTCAGCACCATCTGGCGGCTGGGGGCTGAAATAAGATGATCAGCGTCCAACGTCGTAGGTGGTGAACATTAGAACTACGTGTTGGGTACATTACCCAGAGTTCTCTATTTATCCGTTCGAGATATTGCTCGAGGAGCCGAGATGACAGACAGAAACAGACACAAACTTGCTAATAAGTGAACATAAAGTGATATGTGTATATAAGCAGTGTATGTTAAACAATGACGTTTATGGACGTTGTAGAAATAGTGTTGTTGAATGTATTGTAAAGTAATAGTAATATAATAAATTGAACTATCTAAGTAGTTCTTGCAGACTTTTCCATTGCGCTGTACAATAAATACCCAAAGAATACAATCCCAATTATCTAGCCTTTTGCTTTATTTTTTGTCTCTGTCTGATTATATTTTAATTGGGTAGTGCAAAATAGATCGTCTCTTTCATCTTCCTGTTGACTCCGGTAAGAATTTTCAGTAGAAGATGCTATGAGGAATAAAAATGTAAATGTTTTATTTTAAATTGGGTTAGTTTTGAATATCGATGAGGGTGGGAGGAAATACTTTGTGCACAGTTTAACATTTTCGTCACCAGGTGCGCTGCTAAATGCATGGAGTAATTACTCTTTTCGTTACTTGGTGCGCTGCTAGCTGTAATAACGCCCCTCCCCCCTCAACATGTGGCAGCAAGATCAATTTCTACAACAGTGCCTCTAGTATGTGTTACGGGAAACTCAGTAAGTTTCGCATCCTATTATATAGGCTATTCATCCATGGTAAGGGTTTGATGTAGAAATTAATTATGAAATGAAAGACAAGTTAATCCTCGCAACTTATCTGCTCTAGACTTTCATATTACTTAACTGGAGTCTTTTTGATCCTAAGAATATTAATTGCTGATAATAAGGATATTTTAGGGGAGAGTTGGGTAGTATCGGACATCGGGTAATATCGGACAGTGCGTTTTTTTCATCTACCACCAGATGGTAGTACCTGAATGACATGGTTACGTTTCTGTATGCGACATTACAGAAACGTAACCATTTCATTCAGGTACTATCATCTGGTGATAAATGAAAGAAACTCATTGTCCGATATTACCCAATGTCCGATACTACCCAACTCTCCCCTATAGTTTACCGCATTTTTATATACAGTATAAGCAAATTGAAAGTATTTATTGTTTGGACAATATCTTATTCATATGTTTAGCAAATGCCAGTGCCTTGCGGTGCTTGAAAATACAACAATTACGTCATATTATCTAAATGGCTCGTGACTAACGAGAAAGACAGGCTTCGGCACGATTCTGAGTCACGTGGTTATCATTGTCTAGTCATGGCCATCTTGACAGTCGCCTAATATAAATAAATGTTCAAAGTTCTAAAAAAAAAAAAAACAAACTCATGTTAAACGTACAGTAGTGGCAAAAGCAAAATAAACCGGACCGACCCTTGTAGCTGATTTCAGAGCCACAGATTCAAATTTTGCTAGTCACAAAACACATCCATCTTGTAAAATTAATTGTAACAATGAAATTTATTGTATTTGTTCGATTCCTACCGTCTTTTGTTTCCTTCAGTACCTCAAACTTACAGAAGAAAAAAACTTTGAGAGTTTTATTTTCATCTTGCATCAATATCACATTTCTACCTCTATTCGGCAAAGATAACTGCGTATTTTTACATTAAATAGCAGTACATACCTCTGGCTTCACTATCCCTATTGAAATTACCACACAGGATTCTTTTGTTTCTGCTACAAGGGTCCGGTTTTTTTGCCACTACTGTACATTTACAAACTTGTTCAATGTTGGCCATGTTAGGACTAAGAATGTGACGTCGCGCAATAGCCTGTCTTTCTCGTTAGCCACGTAAATGGCTGTAGGCCTACTCTTGAATTTGAATGGCATGCAAACTTTGCAATCTGTTTTCTCACACTTTCTTTTCGGAAAATTTAATCATGTTCAAAGTGTAAAATCTCTCACAATTTTGATGCTGGGAACTGAATGTTCTATAGCCTATATTGTTGTTAACAAAATTCAATAGCTTTTTTTATAAACTAAATACTTTCGAAATTAAAAAAATAAAACGTAATCTTATGCAGTGAACACTAAAATTTAAATTTTGAAGTTGCATATATTAAAAAAGTACTTCCATATATAGATGTAAATTTAGGCCTAAGATTCTTTCTAATCATATCACAGATGTTGTA
Organism: Periplaneta americana; assembly: GCF_040183065.1. Classification (NCBI taxonomy): domain Eukaryota; kingdom Metazoa; phylum Arthropoda; class Insecta; order Blattodea; family Blattidae; genus Periplaneta; species Periplaneta americana. Next base: position 39,063,112 of record NC_091120.1, on the reverse strand, counting down.
AAAAAAAGAATCATGTATAAAACTGAAAACCTTGTAACTAGAGATAGAGTTTGAATATATGCAATTTTTCTTTAATTTCAAATATTTGAAGAACCACCTGATCATAATGAAAATTATATGAGCAGTTGAGAGCAGAAGTGGTGTAAGTCAAAAATGAGTAATGAGGGTTAAAGTGAACATTCTGTAACATAACACCGCAAAGTAGCAGGTAATATTCAATTTATTTGAACTATTAGTAGTCAGTGGATAGCACGAAGGACATATTGATTGCTACTTTGCGCTGTATTTTACAGAATGTTTACTTTAAACTTCGTTACCCGATTTTGACTTACACCACTTCTGCTCTGAACGGATCATATGTAAGAATACTTATAGGAAGAGAATGAAGTGTACAAAATATGAAATCTCCATCTTAAAAATTGTAGAAAATAGAAATTTCACCTAACATCCCCCTTAATGCAATTGGTTTTCTTCATTCATTTATATGTTTTATTTTTTGCAGGAACTTACCAACTGAACAAGAAGATGCTGTTGCCTTTGCTAATGGGAGTTGTACTCAAATTTGGCAGCATGATTCCGATAGTGTTAAGCAAACTAGCGTTTATCGGCACGATGGCCTTAATGGCCAGCAAAACAGCTCTCCTTATTATCGGCATTGTGGGACTCAGGAAACTTTTCTCCGGCGCAGACGGTGGGATGTCACATGGTCACCACGACCAGGGGGCTTATTACGGGGGTGGCGGAGCACAACACGCCAATCAGAGGATGACTTACATCATACGGGGGAGACAGCTAGGGGATCAAGACTTCTGGAATCCAACTGTTGAAGATGAGAAGAAAGCGGATCTTACTGAGGAGGCTAAGAATGACACGATGAATTTCGGTATGGAAGTGAACGAAAGCAAACCGGAACAGAACGGTGTTAGAAAGTCTAAATCCTTGAAGGCAGTGGATCAGATCTCTACAAGTGACCGTACTGAGGGCATCGGTGTTGAAGACACGGCTTCGTATTATTATCCGAGTGAAGGAGATGTGGTGAGAAACTGGGGCGCAAAGATTGAGGCTCGAGAAAGAAGCTCCGGGCAGACTATTCCCTTCCAAGGCGCCACGAATCACGGAGACAATGGACCCGTTACGCCTCAACAGGAAATTTATACGCATGACAGCGCAGAGACTGCGATTGTGGATAATGACCGGCATGAAGACTTCACTAGCAGCGCCGAAGAGGAGAGCTCAGAAACACAAAATGCACTGGGCAGCAGAGGCGGACCGAGACTGGTGAAGCGTCACTATATGACTGACTTCGACGCACATCGAGGGCAAGATCACGACAGAGGCTACAGTGCTGGACGTCGAAGACTCGATGAGGTCGAAGGGGAGCACGTGGATGCGTGGGTGATCAGACGGAAAATGAATCGTGCGTAGCGTTCAACTACAGAACACTGAGCAACGAGGTTTGGCAGAGAGCGTGTGACAGAGTTCACTTCCGATGTTTCCGAATGATGGGTACAATCTTGCAGTTACTTAATCTCTGATTAACGTTTAAGATTTTATTTATGTTTACACCTCCATAATTGTGTAATTCTATATTTATTTCTCAATTAATTTAATTATATTTAATAACTAATTTATTTTTACACAACAAAAGTTCCTGTAGATTCAGTGAAACTCTTCATTTTTATGAACTTTGCTCAAAGAATATACAGGGTGATTCACGGAGAGTACCGCCACTTACGGAGTTTATTTCCACAGACAATTTGAGCAAAAATTGTAATATAAAAATGGGTCCTATTACCAATATTTTCAGAGTTTCACTAATTTGAAATTGTTTGTAAAATACCCTTTTTATTTAGTTTTGGTCCCGCGCCGTGGCGTCGTGGTCTGAGGCATCCTACCTAGGACTCGCGTTACGGAATGCGCGCTGGTTCGAGTCCTCATGGGAAAAGAAATTTTCTCATAAAATTTCGGCCAGTGTATGGGACCGGTTCCCACCCAGCATCGTGATGCACTTGGGGAGCTACGATAGGTAGCGAAATCCGGTTAAGCAAACCAGCTATAACGGCTGGGGGCTCATCGTGCTAACCACACGACACCTCCATTCTGGTTGGATGATCGTCCACTCTGCTTCGGTATATGGTCGTGAGACCAGTAGCCGGCTGGTCAGTCTTGGCCCTTCGTGGGCTGTAGCGCTACGGATTATTATTATTATTATTATTATTATTATTATTATTATTATTATTATTATTATTATTATTATTATTATTATTATTAAAGGGTAAAATAATATTCGAAATAAAAATAACTATTCAGAAGTACCATTTCTTTGGCTAGTATTCTGAAGCTAAAATTGTGTTGACTCCATAGTTACTTCGTACAGATATATACAGGGACATCACTTTATTTTTACCAACATTTTTAACATTAACCTTGCTATACTCGGAAACACTGCCACCCCCTTCCATTACAGGAGTTTGGTGTTACTAGTGAAATATGTAAACAAATCATTTTATTAGCTATAGGAGGAGAGAAAAGTAGTGTATCCATTTATGTTACAGGGAAATACGATATTAGGATTTCCAGTTTGATTATTACTTTTACGGTATTTTATCAAAATATAGTAGAGTAGTAAAATTTTTTTCACAAACTCAACTCTTCAGGCGGTTTTATTCATTATATAATGGCTACTTTATTCAGCATATTACCGTACTTTCGGTAACTCTAATCCTCACTTGTGTTCAGTTCACACAGATAAAGTTATTCAGTCATGCTACACACCGTACCTGTGCGAAATAAGCAGCGATGGGTATTTACGGAGATCGCGAAAATCATGACATATATATATATATATATATATATATATATATATATATATATATATATATACAATAGATTTTTACAAATCGTTACGAATTAAGTGATTCTGATTAATAACATGCGGATAAAACAATCGCGACAAATCGCGAAATAGAATTCTAATAGCGAAATATGAACACATTCGCGAATTATTGCGTCGTTTTGTAGCGAATTTCATATTCTGAGTTCCTTTTCGGACTTTTTTTTCATTTGAATTTGTTGCACATTCAAGTAGGCTACATTACATGGTAATCCAGGTGTTCTGATTACATTAGTTAACTCAAAAGAGGGAGAATTCAACATTTCACTAATCATTTGAAAGTATTAATTTGAGGGCTGCAAGTTTTTTTTTCCCGTTTTTAATGAATGTGTGTTAAATACAGTCTCAATCCAACAGATATTGTCTATTGGTCATACCGCACCTTTACCATAATCAAATGAACCTTTAATGTTAACTATTTGGAAAGTAATATTTGTACTGAGTTAATACTCCAATTCCAAAATAATAGTATTTTCAAACATTTCCACTAATATCCAACAAGAGTAGAAATCAATCTCCAACAATCTCCGCCGACACCAATATTAAAAAACACAAATAATAAAATTAATCTCCATAAATACCTGCCCCTGAAAATAAGCTTCAATAATATAGGCTCTTCCTTCTATAGAAAACGCAACCATATTTCACACTATACTCTGTAGTGTTTACTTCACTGCTAGCAGACTTCGAATGCAACAGCGGCCGTAAGTTTGTGTGGCTAGCGGTAGCAAGAACATTAGTGAAAGGGGTTGGAGTCAAGTACATTCAGAAACGCAGGTACAATAAAAATGCGAGTAAAAATAAAGTGATGTCCCTGTGTATATATATATATATATATATATATTTTTTTTTTTTTGTTTTTTTTTTCAAAATTTTAACTACTCTCGTAAACTCTTTAAAACTATACATTAGGATGAAAAATTGAACTGTAAAGAATCAAGTTCCTAGAGGCCGTGTTATTTGTAACAACTGTTATGATAAGTGCGTAAAAATAATGTAATTTTTAGTTAAAAGTTTTAAAATAAAACTGTACAAAGCAACTAAATAATTAACAACACATTTTTACCTTCAGCATACTAACCTATTAAAGAAAAGATACCGTCATTTCCCTTAACTATGGGCCTGGAACACAACTATGGTCCACGATACAACTATTCAAAGAAAATTGTAGAAGTAACATAGACCGTTCGTAGATAGCTGCAGTGACTTGACTTCAAACAACAGTACAGCAAAAATATAGATAAACGAGGTACTGCGTTATGGAGTACAAAATTTGAATGGACCGTAGTTGTGTTCCAGGACCATAATTATGGGAAATGACGGTACTTCTGAATAGTTCATTTCCTATTTGTAATATCCTTTTACCCTTAATAGTGAAGAAAAAGGAGATTTTTCAAACAACTTCAAACTAGTGTAACTTTGAAAACATTGAGAATAGGACCCATGTTTACATCACAATTTTTGCTCACAATGTCTTAGGAAATAAGCTACGTAAGTGGCGGTAAGTCCTAGTGAATCACCCTGTATAAACCTAATTAAAATATGTCAAGCATATTGAGTCGAAATAGGACTTAAAAATTTATTATTCTAGTAATTAATATACGTACAGTCTACATTTCTACTGATTACATTTGCTCATTAAAATAAATATAGGCTCATTCCTTGACTGTTATTCCTAATACTGAACAATCACAAGAATTAATATTACCCACATTGCTGTCATTAGTTTGGGTATTGCATAGCTGTGTCGCACCGTAGCTGCGTATTCTAAGACGTCATGTCTTAGACTAGCATTACGGAACGAACGCTGCTTGATGGGAGAAGAAATTTTCTCATGAAATTTCGGCCGGCATCATCCAGCGTAGTGGTTAATCTGTGGTGCTAGAATAGATAGTGAAATCCGGTTAGCTGTAACTGCTGTAACTGCTGGATGGATAATCGCGCTAACCACATGTTATCCCTGTACTAGTTGAATGATCGTTCACCTCTGCTGAGGCATGTGGAGGTAAGGTCAGCAGTCTGCTTGTAGACCTTGGTACCCCATGGGTTGTAATTTTTTTTTACTCTATTGTGACTGCGAATAGCTAACAACACCTTTAAAATTATTATTAATGTTTTTATTTCACGTTTTCAATAAGGAATGGATAGGCAAGTAATGTTACTATATTCCAGTAATAATTAATTATAGGCTATTCGGTATCTCGTAAAACCAACCTGTGCATAAGGGGAAGAAGAATTGAACTGAGAAGCTTCTCTCCTTCCCTACGCTTCTACTTGATGCTAGCGAGATCGCTTACCCCCAGTATAAGGTTCTTACTATATGCTACGGCACACATAACCATTTGATTTCACGAGATAACGAATTACCTATACTTACAAAGAAAAGTCATAGAAATATAGTAGGATAACATTGTCGTATGTAGTGCTCCATTATGTTATATTATGAATTGCTCAAAACCGATTCCAAAACATATCTCAAAATTGTGATTAAAGCCTCTTAGGACAAGAATCTCAATTGAAATGAATTGAAGACAGAGAACTTTTGTCACATTAGTGAGTTTAAGGTAACCCTATGTTAGAGATATATGAAAGTGAATTTTATATAAATGTGCTACCAGCATTTATGCCCAGTTACGATTCATATCATATGCATTATTGTAGTAGAAAGATTTAGCTTCAGGGACTGCTAGATCAAGAAGCTATCAACAACTTCTTGTTTTATATCAACGTATACTACTGTCATCCTCTGAGGAGTTTAGTGCTAAGAGGAATGCGGTTCCGACTAGTCTAGAGCGGTATTGGAGTGGGAGGGAACAGTGACAGCGGCAGTCTGGAAGGAAGTACAATCATACTGAAAACATTCGCCCAATTTACGAGAGCAGTATGCCTATTAGTTTTCTAACGTATTTTTTGCGAGATAGAGATACAACCATTCGTACTTATGTGTTCAGAGAAGGAAAGTATTGTAGAAAATTTTTTTTATTTATTCTGGTGAAGTTAAGGCTATCACACCACCAGAAATACAAATACAATAAAATAAATAAAAAGAAAAATAATAATACAACTACAATAATATAAATGAAAAGAGGAATCATACTATAAAATTTAATGATTAGTAGAATTGGATTAAATTTATAAAGTACCAATTTAAATATACTGTACTGCTGAACTCACTTGAGAAGTAAAACTACTTGATTTGCATTTTAAGATATCACCAAAAAATTATTTTCGCAAGACATTATAGGAATCTGTTTTTCACGATACCAATCACACATATTCTAAAATTCCAATAGAATAAAACCAAAAACTTTTCCACAGCATGTTTCCTTAAAAATGACTTTTAACGGTGAAATATTTAATATGAGTAATTCAAATAATATTAACATAGCTAACATCAGGAAGATGTTTGAGCAAAAATTGCAACAATATATTTAATATATTAATAACAAAACCATATAGGCCTAGGTAAACAATATGTATATGAAATATTCACACACTACTACAAACTGAAGACTGCATATTTTTGGACGATTAATACTTCCCACTCCGCTCGGCTCGGCTTCTCTGTAGCAACAAAAGAATCTACCTGCAACACCCCCGCACCGATGGCAAGAATACCTCAGGTCCCAGCACTAAACTCGTCGGAGGAAGACAGTACATATCAAATAGATTGAAAATAGAGTTAGTGTTCTATAAGAATTCAACTTCAACTGAAGTTGGATAGAATAACACCGAATTTCCAGAGCCAATTTCATTCTATTATATAGAATGAAAGAGCTATTAAAAGACGCTAAATATCAATAAGCCACTTTCAATGTCGCCTGGCATATAGCACTGTAGATTTACTTAAATACTGAATGTTACATGAAAGGTATTGAAAAGAAACTTAAATTTTCTATTCGAAACTTAGTTTTAAATAATGGAATTTGTATGTAGTTATGTACACTTTATTGTAACCTTGTCTGAATATAATAATATACACAAAATAATATTAACTGTAATTACACGTTAAGTTTTTCTTTGTTTGCTAGAAATGTTAACAATTACAGTGTTTTTTAAAATAACAATACTCCAAAAAAATGCAAATTTGAGATATTAAGCATGTGGTGAGCGTATTGTAGCTGCCATCTACTGAATTATTTGTTAGGGGGAAAAACACCATAGGCCTATGTTATAGAAATTTTCAGTGATTTTCATAAAACAATCATAGTCCAAAGACATTTTTTGTGAAAACAGTTATTGTCCAGCAGGATGATGGTAGCATTTACAAATATCCCATTCATATCATCTTGAAACATTCATCCTTACGATTTTAAAGTGTAGTAGATTGGCAGTACTGCTTCTTATGTACGAGGCAAAAGTCACCTCAGTGGAAAATACTTTAGGACGTGAATTGTTGAATTAGTTATGGAATAATCTTTAAGTGCAGAAGTAACCCAATAGAAGAAACTTAAGCAACGAAAGGAGAAGAAGCAGATTATAATAAATAAAAAGAAGATTAAAGGAAAGTCACACTTCAGCCACAACAGAGTATTTTTTTTAAACAACCACTGTCCACAGTTAACAACATTTACACATGTATTTCTATGAAGCAATTTAAGTTATAAAATGTACTTCAGTCTTCACAAGTTTCTACAACATCTTAAGAAATGACATGATGAATTTCATACAATAAATATCAACAATACCCATGCCAGATGCCTGAAAATGTATTTTTTGGACTATGGTTGTTTTTTTCAAAGAAAAAATTCGAAATAATTTATGATTTATTTATCTATTATATTTAATATAAACTTTATATTTATTTTTTGCAACTTTATATGCACTGTAAATTTAAACTTATAATTTTTGTGCTACTAAGGTTTAAAATAGTGTAAAAAAATTGTTGTTAATACATTGCCTGTATTCATTACTAGATATTTTGTTTGTTTGTTTGTTTGTTTATTTAATTCCCTAATTAATTTATTATTATGTTAAGCACGGTACACCAATTAATGTTATGTTCCAGATTGGGATTTCGATATAAAAGGTAGGTTAAAAGTCACTTGAATTTAAAGTTTTGGTTACACATAAATCGTGCATTAACACAACTTCTATCAAATTCATTTGTACATTTAATATAGTGATATTATTCTATAAAAAGTTCACGGAAATATTCCTCATGAAATGACAGTCACATGGTGACAAATCGGGGCTGTAAGCTGAACGATCCATAACCTTCTGCTGTTAAAAAAAATAATCACAGCCCGCTTGCCACCTTTTGACACTAGTCACATCAACAGGTGTCCGACATCTACACACAGTCTGTATGTAGAAGAAAACTATTTTTTGCGAGATCGTGCGTATTTGCTTGGTTTCCGCACAAAACCAATCCGCGGTAAGTCCAAAATTCCACATTCAGTATTCCCAACCTAACACACACAACAATTTCCCTCGTCTTACCGCTTAAGTGACATATTGATTTTATTGCTTTAGGCTTTTAACATATGTTTAGAGACGTTCAATATAGTAATAATTATAAATTGGAAACTTACCACTGCAATTTCACCTAAATTGCACTGTTAATTATTGTTTTTAAATATTTGCAAAAATTAAGTAAACTCTACAACTCCACTAAAGTTACTGCATTCGTGATGCAAGTAACATTAAGGAAGCCGTGAAAAAATCAACAAACTTGCCGATGTTATTACTGCAACATTTTATATAAATGATATTGTTAAAATATTAAAATGAAAAATAAATCATTACATAACCTTACCGTTTGTTTTAAATTCGCATTTATAGACTGGGGGAAAAAAAAGACAGACGTATATCACGGCCTGCTGGAGTATAGTAAACACAGAAAAGATTTTAAAACAACAATGTTGAAGATAGATATTTTTGTTTTGCAAATTTGGCGTCATTGAACAGAAACCAAGATGGAGATTTCATTGCAACTAATTAGAAATTCCTCTTTCAGGTATGTAATAAACGATCTTCGCACAAAATAATGTACGATACACGAGCGGTATGTTTTCTTTCAATTCTCGGAAATTAAAAAAGCTCAACTACGTTTCGCTTTTTCAAACTTTTGCTCGAACATGAAAACTTCAACATACCGCTCTTGTAACGCATATTACTATTCCATTGCACTACTCAAGACGATTATCAATAAATTAATTATAGTCAAGATCTGTAATAAGACTAGCATCAAACGAAAATACATTTATTTTTTAACAAAACATCAATACTAATAACTTAATAACTGTAAATAGGTATATTACTACTGTAATAATATTGCTTAATAAGATATGTATCTAAGAGGCCATGAAACACTACACCATCATAACTGCAGAGAGTTGCTGAATTTCAGTATCTTATGCAGTAAATACTAGTTTATGCCTTTTATATAACTGACTGAATGACATATAAAGTGGAACAAAATGTTTTGTTAACACAGATTATGCAAAACATTTGGAAGTGTCACAACGCTATACATCATTCTCATTTGCAGTTACCGTAAACTTGTCATGCAATTGAATATCCAAGTTAAGTACATAAAAATAGAAACTAGACGTTTCTTTTGTATAACTTTATTGTGGGTTTTTTTTACAAGTCATGCAAAATAACAGCAGCATAAGTATAAAGATGAGGTTACCTCGTTTCTGGACACGCAGATTCTAGTTTTGTACCCACATGTAAGGAAAAGACCAGCATGCTATTTGCTCAGTGCACAAATAGGTCCATGGTCTGGTGACACGTTTCTAGCTCCGGCATATGGCTTTCGTATGCATTAATCTGATTGCAGTAGTAGTGCATGTTTCACCGTCTACTTTGAGACTTTACATTATTACTTCTGATTTTCAATTATATAGGATGATCCACGACTAATGACACGTGCTTTAGGAATCAGTTCTATGGCATATTTTGAGCATAAAAGGTCTCGGGATCGATATCCGGCCCCGGAGAAATTTTTTCCTTGAAATTATCGAAGTACTATAGGCCTATTAATCACAAAATAAACATATCTAAGGATTTTCAAATATATCTCTTTCCACTTCTATGCACTTGGCCGCACGGCTATGAATGGCGCTTAGGGTTCCGTACCTCGTTAGGGCTGTACCTGAAGAGTTCAGATGATACCACCAGACCTATCTTCCCCTTCACCCTCGTACTTCACGTCACAGCACAATCCACCGTTTAGTTTACTTTCCAATGTTTATATTAGGATCAAGCAACTTCAAAGCCTGATTCACATTAGGACGTTTAGATTTTTACGAATAACTTTCAAATTAATGATAATCAGAGCCATGTTCATATGATATTTTATACTCAAAATTGCCTCTAGAACTTATTCCTAAAGCGTGACTCATTTGTCTTAGAATCACTCTGTATATGGAAGCGCAGATTTTTTCGAAATGAATTGCAATGTGTTAAATAATTTTCTAAAATTATAAAAGAAATTTAAGACACACCATGGGAAACATAATATACATATACACACTGCTCTGGGCAATGACTCTGTCGGTAAATTGGTCTACACAACTGGTTTCGTATGGGTGAATGACGACCGACTCAAGTAATTTCCTTTATTAAAAAATATAAAATAGACTAAGACTGTGTGGAGCAACGATTAGCACGTTTGATCGCGAAACCAGATGGCTCGGATTCGAATCCCGTTGGGGAAAGTTACCTGGTTGACGGTTTTTCCGGGGGTTTCTCTCAACCCAATATGAGCAAATGCTGGGTAACTATCGGACTCATTTCACCGGCATTAGGCTATCATCTTCATTTCATTCAGATGCTAAATAACATGAGATGTTGATACAGCATCGTAAAATAACCAAAAAAATGTAAGTCCATAAACCACAAAACCATCTTACATTCAACAAAATCTGCATTCTTCAGGTCAAAGGAGGATTGCTTAATCATCGGAAGCAGCATGGACAGATGTCTAGAAAGTGCATTTTGCGCTCTCAGACCCATTCGCTTGCGTTTCAAGCATCTCTTCAAGCTGATGTAGAACAGGACACGTTCATTACCCCAGATATGATGTGCAGAATTTTGAAGAGGATGAGCATCACTATCAAAGCATTCATTCTTCCAAAACCCTTCACTGCATAGAAAGTCTTTACAAAATGGGACATAATTTATCTAATTAAAATTAATAGAAATGCATCCGATTATAAAACTTTAATAAGAACCTTTGTAGTGTTATGGATAATACTACTAGTTATTCAAGGAAAATAGAGTCATGTGAGGATCTTTTTGGCTGTTATATCTGGTGACGGATACAGAACGCAGTTGACAATATATTGTACAAGAAAGGGAAAGCGTTGTAAATGACATTTATTTTGATCCCAATCCGCTTTTGCCTAATGTATTGGCTAGATCTCGAACGAAATTGAAACCTCATTCACTATTTTACTCTGTTCTCAAAGTTTTGACATGTTTTATCTTATTATTGTTATTATTAGGGTAGAGCAGGGTAATTTTAAACACTTGTCACTGATTTCAAATATATTTCAACATTACACAACCCTCAGTAACGGTAAGCATGACAAAGAAACATTGTGTTATTTTTAGATCTTTCTTTTCCCTGAAAATGGGTTTAAAATTATAAGGTTGACCTTTTTTCATCTTTTAATTGCTAGTTTACATTTTCCCCATTGAGAGGGGGTAATTGTAAACACCAATTTTCGTACAGGCTATCAGACACTGAACATTTTTTGTTCTGTTTTATTTCGTCCCTTTAACCTATGATATATGACGATGTAAGAACTCAGTACCTCTCCTGAGCTTCACCATAACTCTAGTTACTATTTTCACATCTGTGACAACCTTCTCTAAATTCTCTACAGTGTAGTTGGGTGGGGGTCTCTTTGATTACTGAAAAGTACGAAATTTAACCATAGTAAAACATGTTTACAATTACCCCAAAGGAATTAAAACTATGGGGCAAATGTAAACACGTCATAATTTAATGAACAGAGGTTATGGGAGATCTAAAAACCATTTTAATAAATGTTAACTACTATATGTTACTCATAAAAACAACATATTCCTAAAAAAAAAATAGCACTGTACGTTTACTTACAATGCCAAAAATGAGAGGTCAAGCAAAATTCTTTCTCAACTTTTTTTGTAGACTCTTACAAAACATTCGTTCACAACTAAGCAGTTACTCCTGTTTGACGCTGAACTGCTTTGTAGGTTAGCCTACATTTAATTTAAATATTCCCCCGAATTAAAATTTTTATATTGACAGTTTTGTATTTCTCACAGCATTTGTTTACAATTATCCCTGTTTACAATTACTCTCATCTACCCTATTATTATTACTATTATTATTATTATTATTATTATTATTATTATTATTATTATTATTATATTATTACTACTATTATTATGTTTTCTTTAAGCGGAATAACATCGAGCAAAATTTCTGTATGGAGAGATCCTTCGTAACTTCGCAGATGAAATTTACCGATTCTACGCTATCAATACCTGAATTTCACCTAAAGCGAGAGAATAAACCATACATTGATACATCTTTGATTTTATATCCCGTTAAGCTAGTGTTTAGTCCATTACCCTCCTTTTTATTGTTCATGTAGATAATTTCATATCAAACACATCAATTTTATCGGGACAAATTAATGAACTCTCTTTCATTATAGCACTTCATTGATTTTGCAATTTCCAAAGCAATAACATATCTGGCATGAAGTTTTCTTTCACTCGTATCTCGTTTCAACATATTTTAATACCGGAACTATTATTTTAATTTAGTTTTTTTTTAATGTTGTAATTAAAGGGTTCAGAGCCATAGTGGGCCAAGCGCCGTTTATTAAAAGCGTAGAAAGCAAGGGTTAAAGTTAAGTGAATACCATAGTTTAATGAAGATTGACATATAATTTAGTTTGAATGGTATACTTTATATTACTAGCTATATGTTTCCATCGAATTATGGTCATAACTTCATTTTAATCCTTGTTTTCTACGGTTTTAGTAAATGGCGCTTGGCCCACTATGGTTCTGAACCCTTCAATTGCTTCGTCCCCTCTAGCCCTACGAAACGAAAATTATTTTTATTATTATTTTCTAATGTATACATTTCCACTTATAATTAGACAGGATATGTTCATGCCTGCTTATGATTTCATGATAATCATTATGACATGTTTCCGAACAGACGTTGTAGGTTTTGATAAAATATAAATCTAAGCAGGTAATCAGCCACTGATAGATACTTGTTTGCTGGAATTGTAGGGGAGTTGGATGGAAGAAAAGACAGTTTACCGCACTGCCTCTGCAAAGTCACTATTGCTAGTGATCACGATTACATTTTTGCCGATGCCTGGTCTAAGCAAATCGCGTTCATGGAAAACTCTACCCAGCAACATCAGAGACTAGTGGAATTTAATAATATTCAGAAACGAACATTGTAAGCGTTTTCTTACTGTGTACAGTACAAGTAAGGCAAATGAAAATTTTAACTTAATTGTAAAAGTCTTGAAAATGTTACTAATTTATTTCTCTTGAAAACTGTACATTTTTTTTTACAATTTTACATAAATTAATCAACACCAGGGCCATATCTATTACGTTGTTCACAATATATTTTTTTAGGTATGTATCTTAGGTTCTTTTTTTTTAATAAACACTTTACATAATTTACATTAAATGAGAAAGATCTCATCCATCGAAATAGAGTTAGGAAATGATCCCAGGATGGAGGTAGCATTCCCATTGTACAATTATATTACAGTCACCTTTAGATCTTCAGTTATTTGCTCAATTAAGAAATATACGACAATAATTAATATAAGTACTTGTACATTTCTGATTTGTACTTCTTATTATATAAACACTATAGACCTGCTTCTATTTTTTTTTTACTTTATATTTGTATTCTTCCTTTTTCTTTTTTAATTTACGTCTTCTCCCTGCATTTGATTTAGTATTTGTATTTGTAGTGGTGTGATGTGATATCCAGTCTGCTGTCCAAAAATCTGAAAGTTAGAATTTATAAAACAGTTATATTACCGGTTCTTCTGTATGGTTGTGAAACTTGGACTCTCACTCTGAGAGAGGAACATAGGTTAAGGGTGTTTGAGAATAAGGTGCTTAGGAAAATATTTGGGGCTAAGCGGGATGAAGTTACAGGAGAATGGAGAAAGTTACACAACACAGAACTGCACGCATTGTATTCTTCACCTGACATAATTAGGAACTTAAAATCCAGACGTTTGAGATGGGCAAGGCATGTAGCACGTATGGGCGAATCCAGAAATGCATATAGAGTGTTAGTTGGGAGGCCGGAGGGAAAAAGACCTCTAGGGAGGCCGAGACGTAGATGGGAGGATAATATTAAAATGGATTTGAGGGAGGTGGGGTATGATGATAGAGACTGGATTAATCTTGCACAGGATAGGGACCGATGGCGGGGTTATGTGAGGGCGGCAATGAACGTTCGGGTTCCTTAAAAGCCATTTGTAAGTAAGTAAGTAAGTGATAGGAAATATCCAATTCCTTAACTACATCAGATTAAATGAATGAATGAATGAATGAATGAATGAATGAATGAATGAATGAATGAATGAATGTTTATTCCATACATGGCCATTATACATGTACACGTCAATTACATAATACAGTAAATAAAAAACACAACAAAATTAAAAACACTACAAGTTAAAATACATTTAAAATAAATAATATAATCGAGTAGTATTGCATATATCACAACTTGTGATTTAAGAATTCTTTGACTGAATAAAAAGTTTGATCAGTTAAAATCTGTTTAACTTTCACTTTAAATTTTGCATAAGGTAAAGATCGTATCTGCAATGGTAATTTATTAAAAAACACAACGCCAGTATATGTAGGAGATTTTTCATATTTCACAAGTCTATGATTGTTTATTGAGAACAGATGTGCATTTCGTGTGTTATAATTATGATAATCTAAATTCTTATTGTATTTATACTCATTCTGTTTCATGAAAATTAGGCATTTGTAAATATAAATGGATGGAAATGTTAAAATGAATGAATGAATGAATGAATGAATGAATGAATGAATTAATTAATTAATTAATTAATAAGCAAACAAGGAAGTTAGTAAACAAACAAGTAAATAAATACGAAAATAAATAAGCAAATAAAGAAATAAATAAGTAAACAAATGAAAAATAAACGAGTAAAAATAAACAAATAAATAAACAGATAAAGAGATAAATAAATAAAAAACGAATGTAAATAAATAAAAAATCATACATACAAACACACAAATAAGCAAACGAGCATATAGGTAGTCAGACGAGCATACAAACAAGTATGTCAATAAGTAAATAAATAAAAATAAATAAGTATATAAGTAAATAACTAATAAGTAAATAAGAAGATAAGTAAATAAATAATTCCTACAGAACTGATGGTCTAGACCTTAAAAAATCATATAAGAGGGTTCGTGTTAAGTTATTGTATAAAGTGTAGCTAGTTACTGATGTTGACACACATTTGCATTGAAATGCACTTCTCAACCTCGATGAACAAGAGTGTGATAATGGAACAAAAAAGTAGATGGAGAATGTCCATCTTCACTGTCGTTTTTTCCTTCCCATGTAAAACACAATCGTGAACAGCAGATTCTGGATCATCAGTCGCGCGCTGTAGTGAGACGTCCGCCGTTATGCTTGCTCGTCTGTACCGTTCCCTCGGCTTGTACACACTGTCGTGCTGTTTTATTTTCGCCTTTCAGTCTCAAGAGCACGCTGGAATAGCGCGTTCTGAGTTGAAACCATATTTCTTTGTCTATTATACCTCCTCATTTTATACCGAATTGCAATCCAATGCTGTGTAGGAAAGGGTATATCTTTGCAACATTAGACACATTCGCACTAAACATTAAAGTCACCCACAAACATAAGTCAGCGAATTCTCTGGCTAATTGTAGTGGAAGGTGCGAACTTCGTCAATTACACAGCGAACATGAAGTTTGCGCCATTCGCTACAATATTGGTCCTGTTCATCTGAATGTTAATATACTGAAATTGAAATAATAATAATAATAATAATAATAATAATAATAATAATAATAATAATAATAATAATAACAACAGAATCATTATCACTATAACCACGAATTTAAATTTTTGTGTTTTTGTTGGCTTCAATTTGAAATTCATCTGCCAGTCTATTAAGACATCTGATAACTCTCTTTTTCGAGTTAAGTCTAATTGCAGTTTTTACAATTCTGAGACTAACTATATTAACTCCTTAAATATGCACAACATGACCGAAAACCACCGGCCTATTATCAGACAGTATATCTCATTTCACGATATTTGTCAGAGGAAGACAATATTGTTTGCATACATCTGAAGTTTGATTAATGTAATATGTAGATAGCGAAGTATGCAATGGAGGAGGAAAGGAACTGGTCACACTACCACATTATCTCCAGGCTTAGTTGCCTACTGAGTGATCCCTTATTTGTGTCACTTGTGAGGTTTAAACCTGGTTTTGGACAGTTGACTGGACAAACAATACTCTAATTCAGAAACATACAGGTCCTAAATATTCGTACTTCAAAAATCAAGATATTTGAAAGACTAGAATAATGAAATCATAAAAGTATTCGAGCTGTTCTGAAACTGAATATTTGTTGCCTCAAGGAAAAAGTGACAGATAATGGATATTATGGTGAAGAAGAAGAAAAACAGAATAAATAAATTGTTTCAATTTCTCATTGTATCTAGTATTTTTAGGATAGAGATTGAATTCATATTTCCTCTTCCTAGATAAATTTCGATAAATTTAAGGGTCTTGGTCCTGATGAATGCAAATTGAAATCATATTTTCTCTTTCTGAAGATACATTTCTGAAAAATTTAAGGATCCTGATGAGTGCAAATTGAAATCATATTTTCTCTTTCTGAAGATACATTTCTGAAAATTTAAGGATCCTGATGAATGCAAATTGAAAGCATATTTTCTCTTTCTGAAGATACATTTCTGAAAATTTAAGGAACCTGATGAATGTAAATTGAAATCATATATATTTTTTTTCCTGAGTAGGGGAGAGTCGGGTAGTATCGGACATCGGGTAATATCGGACAGTGAGTTTTTTTCATCTACCACACGATGATAGTACCTGATTGACATGGTTACGTTTCTGTGATGTCACATAAAGAAACGCAACCATGTCATTCAGGTACTACCATATGGTGGTAGATGAAAGAAACGCACTGTCCGATACTACCCGATGTCCGATACTACCCGACTCTCCCCTATATATTTCTGAAAATTTAAGGATCCTGATGAATGAAAATAGAAATCATATTTTCTTTCCCTGGATACATTTCTGAAAATTTAAGGATGCTGACGAATGCAAATAGAAATCATGTTTTCTTTCGCTGGAAACATTTCTGAAAAGTTAAACATCCTGACGAAAACAAATTGAAATCATATTTTCTCTCCCTGGGTACATTTATGAAAATTTGGAGATCCCGATGAATTGAAATTAAAATTATATTTTCTATTACAGAAGACATTTCTGCAAATTTAAGGATGCTGGTGAATGCAAATCAAAATCATGTTTTCTTTCTCTGGGTACATTTCTGAAAATTTAAGCATCCTGATGAATGCAAACTGAAATCATATTTATGAAAATTTGGGGATCCCGATGAATTTAAATTGAAATTATTATTTTCTTTACATGGTTGTATTTCTGATAATATAAGTATTGTAGTGAATGCAATAAGTTGTAACTGGATGCTTGTCATCCTGAAGATTAAGGAAAAGATTGTGGTATTTGTGAATACGAACAAGAAAAATTATGATTGTCGATGAAAGGAAGAAGAAATATTATATTTCTCATTTAATACTTTATACATGTTATTTGAAGTCATTTTCAATTCTAGAGTGGATGATTTTACAACAATAGGACGCTCAGTGGCTGAAAATAAAAGGCTTAATTTCTTCAGATTACTGGTTCCATCTAGAAGATCATAGGAAAATCCACTCTCCTTCCCTTCTCTTTCACATATTGCATTTCTCCACTCCTGTCTATCTTGCGTCTAGTTTTCAAAATTTATCCACCCATCATAACCTAGACACACGATCACAACACTCCTTAATATTATCCATTCCCTCCCACCGAACATCCTCATATTCATCTTCTTTCACTGTGGCTGTTCCTCGGCTTTGGAATTCCCTACCGAGTAATGTCAGGGACTGTCAGACATTAAACCAATTTAAGAATAGGCTAACGAAATATTTTTCTAACAATTCTTGTTAACAATAATAGCTGTTTCAGGTTTCTCAATGTTTAATGGTTATATATATCACAGAATAAATATTTAAGTTATTATGATGATGATGATGATGATGATTATTATTATTATTATTATTATTATTATTATTATTATTATTATTATTATTATTATTATTATAACTATTATTTCTTACCAATGTTTATTATTGTCACACTAACATTACTTATCCAACTTTCATTATTTACTTTCATGTTGTTTTATGGTCTAGATATTAATGTAATGTAATGTAATAACTATGTAAGCAATTGTATTCAATTAGAATAAGAGTCTGGCTGGGCGGAAGAGAAGGCCTACTGGCCTTAGCTCTGGCAGATTAAATAAATAAATTATTATTATTACTATTATTATTACTATTATTATTATTATTATTATTATTATTATTATTATATAAACAAATCTGGTTTCATTTTAGAAATTTCTTATTGTAAGCTCGGTGGTGTAGACACAACGAATCCATCCTTTCCGCAATGCAAATACTCGATTACTCTCCTTTGTAAACCGTTTTTTGTTAACGTCATCGTAGATTATTACGGTTCGCACTTTGCTCGTTTTGTGCTAGCACAATCAAAATCACTTGTGTCGTGCTATTTTGTTTGTCCCTCTTGGACTGGTCATCACGCTCCATTTAAACACGGTTCCGCCGAATGAAATGCATTCGGAAAACGGCCACCGAGAGGGAGAAGGAGGTCCAATCTGTTCCATTGAAAAGCAACCCCCACTACCCCATCCTTCTTCTCATATATAAGCAGCAATCAACATTAGCATCTCACACATTTCACATCCAAGTTCTCCGTCAATGTCAAGTCATTGAGGCAATCATCGCTTCGCCGACCGCTTCGCATGGTCAGTGGTTCTGTGAATAGAGATTCCTGTTGAGTAATCAGCCCGGACTCTGCATCAAATAAGATGTCTGCTTGTAGCATTACTAAGCACCTGATTCTGCTTACAACGTTAAGTGCATTCGTCAGTTGCGTCTCAGTTGAGACAAGGAATAAGTGGATTAAAAGTGTGGCGCCATCAGGAGACGGGACGTCGTCAAACAACATCGTTGACGACCTCAGCGAAAACATCGAATACGTCTCTGCAGGAGATAATATCTACAGGGGAGTTGCAGGGAGCCTGAGCGAGTCCTGGAACTCATGTCCAGACGACGAGGAACTGCTGAGGAACGCGTCCATCTCTTGTTACGGGGTGAAGATTATGAGGAGGGTCATGGCGCAGCTGCTGGACACTCCGAGGAATTTTCAGCTCGCAGACGGCGTTCAGCTCGTCAGTATTGAAAACTCCGCTCCTGGAGACTCCTCGTCTTCCGAGCCCACGTCCAGGAGCATGCAGAAGGATGACAACGGCTTGTTGTCCAGGTTTCAGAAGTTTCTCAGCAGCCACGAACTTAGAATTCGTATCCCGGATCTACTGCCCTCAGGAGAGGAATGGTCTCGTATCCTACAGCAGCTGAAGTCCGATAAAGAAGGTAAGTTTCTCAGTCATTTGTTCGATATTCGCTTTTCACACTTCAGAGGCAATACTTTGTTAGAATAATAAAAATTAAAAATTATGTTTATGCTCGACCATGCCGAAATGTAGTAATTATACACCTGGTAGCAGTCCTTTAATGCATGTCATTAAAGTACACCTATTCATTAAAGTTCAGGTTTTCGATTATTCTCGGATATGCAATCGAAAGACAACGAGGGAAACGTCACGGAGACTGGAAATCCAATACTGTCGCAGAAGGTTATGTTCTGTTACTATAATAATTAGCGTTAATTGTAAATAATATTCAAATAAATTCAATTTGCCATCTCGTTTTTCAATTCTAAATCAATTTTCAGGTTATACATTCTCTGCATTACATCAAGGTTAATGACATTATTGTTCCTCGGAAAAAATCAATACTTTCGCGTCTGAGCACATCTCACAATTCAAGAGTTATGAACAAGGTCACTTCCGATCTTCTGTCAGATACTACTTCTGAATAATTTAAAGTTAGAAATATGGTCGAGCATAAAAAGTCGTATGAAACTTGCCGATAATGGTAATTAATACGCTCGTATGAAAATTATGAAACTCGCTTGCGCTCGTTTCATAAACAAACATACTTGCGTCTTAATTACTATCATTAGGCCTGTAGGGTCGTTGCATAATGTACTATTAAGTGATATGCAAATTAATTCTGCAAGTTTTACTATTTTAAAGGAAATTTGCGACAAAAAAAAAACACACGACGCACACTTATTGCATTGTTATTCCGCAATAGCGTACTAGTAGAATTCTTCAGATGAAGTCTATTGTTTATTTTTTTTTTTAATTTTTTCACATAAGCCGATTAACATGTAGGTATACTATAATAGATTACCAATAAATTGATTAATTAAAGGACGAAAATTTCATCTAAATAAGAGGACTCGGGGAAGGATGCAAGAATACTTGTGGCATTACCGCGCTGAATGGAGATGCCAATGCGCTGACGTAGATATTGACTGCTTCGAGGGTCCCCAGAAAGCTGCACTAAACTTCTGCCTATGGTGGAGATGAGAGCTTTGGCTTCACTACTCCATGATAATTGGGAGAAAAATACGCCCATACTTCGGTCTACGTAAAATTTACAAAATTACTGGATATGCGACATTTTTGAGCTACGCAACAGCTTCCACACAAGCAGTGTAATGGCAATGACAGTCTTCACCGCCCACGAAACATGCAGAATACTCTCGATTGAAATGTAGATGAACTTTAATTTCTATAGCTTACCTGATTAATGCCAACATCTAGGCAGAAAAAAACATGTCTCTAAAAATTACGAATTAATAGAGATTTTTTTTTTAGATTTATAAGATTTTTTTTTTTGTCTTACTATTGATGTTTAGTTCTTCTGAAGTCCATATATTATATTCATACGAATTACGCAGTATAAAAGAGAAAGATATTTTAAATTCCATTCACTTTTTCTTCTCTTAATACAATATGTCAGTGTTTCCTTTTTTTAATCTAAAAGAGACTCGCAAAATTGTTTATTTCAACTAAAATTTTTAGTAGGTTATTTTACGATGCTTTATCAACATCTTAGGTTATTCAGCGTCTGAATGAGATGAAGATGATAATGCCGGTGAAATGAGTCCGGGGTTCAGCACCGAAAGATACCCAGTATTTGCTCATATTGGGTTGAGGGAAAACCCCGGAAAAAACCTCAGCCAAATAACTTGCCCCGACCGGTAATCGAACCCGAGCCACCTGGTTTCGCGGCCAGACGCTCTAACAGTTACTCCACAGGTGTGGACAACTAAAATTGTGTGTCTCGTGTCAACGATTATGATGATATCAAGATATCTGAAATGAAATTTATTTTTGTTGTCACCAAATACTAGCTTTTACTCAAGTATCATATGTAAATAGTCTCTGTTCTAATGTATACAGCACTTTTTATCATGATCTCAATTAACAATTGATGATCAGAATCTAACTGATTTGTTTTTCACAATGGAATGACCGATAACATTGTTCATCTGATATTGAAGTGTACGTGAAACAACAAAAATACAAAATGAAAACAAAAAACAAATAGGAGAGAGTGAATATTAACGACAGAGTAATTATTTCATGCCTCCATATTAATTATACAATCAGTGCACTCATTAGATCCAGGTACCCAGCTGCTGAAGTCGTTAACTCTGTAAACTAGCAATTTACCTTAATACGTGAAAATATTATACTATGTGTACTATGTATTTGTAAGTATTTATACAGAGTGAGACATCAAAACTCCTACATTTAAATAAGACTCAAGATTTTTACTTTGTTCAACATGAGATTTCGGGTTTCTGTACCTTATCATGGATAAAGAAAGATTCAACGCTTAGGAGCAATGTATTAGTTAAATAATTAAGAAAAACAAGAAAATATAAATCCTTTGCCAATAGATATTCTCCAGAACTGGAGACGCAAGGAACTACTCCAGAACTGGAGCAGTTCCTTGCTTTTCCTGATGCTGAAGACATTGCGTTGCTCCAAAACTTGAATGTTTCTATATCGTTTGGACGTTACAAAAACTCAAAATTGTCGTATCATGTTGAAATTCTTATCCAAAATAACACGTAATTAATCAGCAAAGTGTTTACATTATTATAACTTTTTGAAATATACTTTTTTTTTAGCTACATTAATAAGAGCTTCGCCTTAAATGAGTAGTAAATTTGAACTTATTCTTCGTAATATTTTGTCGCGTTTTTTAATCATCCTAAATATACAATCTACAGGCACATTTAAGTAAATGTGTTTATATCAAAATTGAAAGAGTTACGGAATTTTTTCTCATTTTGAGAAATTAACTAACGTAAAATATATATAAACCTTGCACTAATTACTAAATTATGAAACAAGTTAATGCATAAAATAATATAGGAATCGCAAATGTTTAGTTAAATGTAATTTTCTTGTTCTTTCTTCCTTACCGAACAAGTGGCCAAAACTTATGACAGTCAAATACCAATATACAATGCAATGGAAAGGATAAAGACCAAGATATAGTTGTCAATGCAATGTCTAAGGCACAGACAATATAACATTGTATTTTATTGTATCTATATATATACATATATATAATATATATAATTTGAACTGGTAATGGAAATTACGGGAAAACGGCTGAACGAATTTTAATAAATGGCCCCTCATTTTGAAGCTTGGAACCAAAAGTTTTTCGGAAAAATAGTAGTTTTCAGTGAAATGTCAATTTTCAATATAATTTTCCTATTTTTCAAAATCCATCTGTCGTCAGTTTTGAGAACTAGGTAATTGCATTCACAGCCGACTTGATGCATTTCAGAATAAAACAAAACACACACTACAGTAAACAATATTACACGAAGGCCATGATCTGCAAGAATGCTGACATATTTAGAGCTCAAATTAAATTGGTTATTAAGAACTTAACTTACTAAAAATAATTTACAGGTTCGATCCTGTGGTGTGTAATTTTCTGGTTACAGCTGTGTATTGGATATTAAAAACTACAAAACTTGAAGTGGTTTAATGACATTATTACCATTATAAATGAAATATTATTGTAGTTAATGCTATGATGTGACTATTTTAAATTAATTATACATATTAATGCTATATTGATGATATGAAAGTGAAACGTTTTGGGGTTATATAAGTATATGTAGAGAATAACTTAAATTAGATGTTGATTTCTATATTTTACCGAGTGGCGGCTATATAGTATGTGTTACTTGAAAGCTATAAAACTTACGTAAGATAATAATATTATTAAAATCAAATATTTTTATAATTATTAATCAAGTGGGGTTGGGTCTTTTTCATATATTTAATGGCGATGTGGCGTAGATATTTATATGCGTGGTTCTCTTTAGTATTGGCTCGAGAGAGAGTATCTTTCATTGTCATGGAAGCAAATTACTTTCCGAATGTCTGGTATTCTTCATTGAAAATAAATCTGAAAAATGTTTATTTGAACGTCTAATGAACTTAGTTTGCAGCATTTGCTGCACAAGCCACTAGTTCTTATTATAATTAGGAGGGGGAATCACTTCGATCCAGCTACGTACTAGGAGAATTATTACGCTTACCGACCAGCTAGGCGCCTTCCCAACCCACTGCGGAATCAGGTTTGGAGTAGGCAATCCCAATCATCCCTAACCAAGCCCACTCCGTGCGTCGCCAGACGAAGTTATGGGAAGACTGTGAAATTATTAGGGACTGTAGATCGGACGGAATGACGTTCTTGCCTAAGATGAGGAGACTGGAAAACCCCGACAGCCGCATCTATCACTATGGATTTTTAAAATGAAAATTCCCAGGACTCACAGGGACTCGAACTAGGACATCCTGCGTCACAGACCGCAGGTTTGACTGGTAAACATGATATTGTAAATCTTATTTTTCGTAGTAGGAAAATTAGATAGGCCTAACCGATTTTTAACAGTAGGCTGTTACGGTACTTTCTCTTTACCACTCCCAAAGTAAATGATACAAACAAAGCTTGTTGTCCTAATTCATTTCAGTTCCATCCTCCATCGTTGACCTCATATTAAAGAGTCACATTATTAATATCTGTTCTAAGCTCTCAACAAGACATGCTTTGAAAGCAAGCGGAAATAAGTGCTCTCATTTAAGTCTTTAACTACAAAATTGATACAGGTTTATGTTGGCCTAAATAGCCATTAAACGTCTAGATTATGATACGCTCAGGAAAAGGAAACTTTTATTTAAATTCCGCCCTCAATATAGTAGTACATCCTTAAAATTATAGTGTACAAATTATAATCTATATATATATATATATATATATATATATATATATATATATATATATAATTTGAACTGGTAATGGAAATTACGGGAAAACGGCTGGACGGATTTTAATAAATGAACTCTCATTTTGAAGCTTGAAACTAAAAGTTTTTCGGAAAAATAGTAGTTTTCAGTGAAATGTCAATTTTTAAACATAATTTTCCTATTTTCCAAAATCCATCTTCCGTCAGTTTTGAGAATTAACTAATAGCATTCACGGCCGACTTGATATTCCCTTCGCTTTTTTGTAAAGGAGAAGCGAAGCAAGCATCAAGTCGGCCGTATTGCATTTCAGAATAAAACAAAACACATACTACAGTAAACAATATTGCACGAAGGCCATGATCTGCAAGAATGCTGACATATTTAGAGCTCAAATTAAATCGGTTATTAAAAACTTAACTTACTAAAAATAATTTACAGGTTCGATTCTGTGGTGTGTAATTTTCTGGATACAGCTGTGTATTGCATATTAAAAACTACAAAACTTGAGGTGGTTTGATGATATTATTGCTATTAGAAATGAAATATTGTTGTAGTTAATGCCATGATGTGACTATTTTTCAATAATGCTATATTGATGATATGAAAGTGAAACGTTTTGGGGTTATATAAGTAGATGTAGAGAATAACATAAATTAGATTTTGATTTCTATATTTTACCGAGTGGCGGCTATATAGTATATGTTACTGAAAGCTATAAAACTTACGTAAGATAATAATATTATTAAAAATCAAATATTTTTATAATTATTAATCAAGTGGGGTTGGGTCTTTTTCATATATTTAATGGCGGTATGGTGTAGATATTTATATGCGTGGTTCTCTTCAGTATTGGCTCGAGAGAGAGAGAGTATCTTTCATTGTCATGGAAGCAAATTACTTTCCGAATGTCTGGTATTCTTCATTGAAAATAAATCTGAAAAATGTTTGCAGCATTTGCTGCAAAAGCCACTAGTTTTTTTATATAATATCATGTTAACTTTGTAACTCTTCTTTCTTATTTCCTGTCACTTACTATTATCTCATTTAATTTACAAAACTTACCACCAGACAGGCCTGTCTAAAATGACAAAGCATACCTAACAAATTGAAATGATATTAAATAATAAAATAAAAACTTACATTAAACATGATTTTAGAGAACATATAATAGAAGTATAAATCATTGAAATTATATGCTTTTGTTTCATAAAAGGTTTTTCAAAATATGAATAGATGATTTAAATTAAATCGTTCACAAAAATGTTTAAAATATTTTGTTATAGTTCCCTTGCTTCCAACGAATAGGCCCATATCTTCAATTGTCTTCAGATGATAACAATTTTTAAGAAAGTCAGTTGTTAGATAATTAATTAGCTTCTTCTCGCCTATAAGCTCTCTTTAGCGTAGTGGTAAGTTGAATGATTATAGTGTAGAGGGGCTAAGGTTCGAACCTGCGGTTAATTCATTTTGTAGCTCTAGATTTATGTAGCATATTGGTCAAGGGACAGGTATGTTCTTTTCATAGTAAATTAACGTTCCTCATACTTAATTGTAAACATAAGTAAATGGTATAGAATCTTTGAGATTTTTGTGTAAATTCTTCAATAATGTATACTTATATAATTGTTAAATCTTATAGATTTAAGTTCAGAAAATATGAGTTTAGATTGAGAGAGGAACAGAGGTTAAGGGTATTTGAGAATAAGGTGCTTAGGAAAATATTTGAGGCTAAGAGGGATGAAGTTACAGAAGAATGGAGAAAGTTACACAACATAGAACTGCACGCATTGTATTGTTCACCTGACATAATCAGGAATATTAAATCCAGGCGTTTGAGATGGGGAGGGCATGTAGCACGTATGGGCGAATCCAAAGTGTTAGTTGGGAGGCCGGAGAGAAAAAGACCTTTGGGGAGGCCGAGACATAGATGGGAAGATAATATTAAAAAGGATTTGAGGGAGGTGATATGGTGGTAGAGACTGGATTAATCTTGCTCAGGATAGGGATCGATAGCGGGCTTATGTGAGGGCGGCAATGAATCTGCGGGTTCTCTGAAAACCATAAGTAAGTAAGTAAGTAAGTATGAGTTTAGGAGTGCAATCATTAGGCCTATAATTTTATCATGATATCGAATTTTGACATTTTTTTTTTCATTTTCACGCTAAAATTTTATAGTAAGTATCCTAATTGGTAGAAGTTGTGTTAATGTACGAGTTATTTGTAACCAAAACTTTAAATTTAATTATCTTAAAAAAGAAATTTTCTACGTTTTCAACGACAAGTATTCATTTTATTTCTCAGCGGTTAAAGACAAAGTGTTAAAACTCGACATACTTATTCATTACTATCTCTGTTGTGAAATGGAGCATTTGATTGGCTGTATTCAACATAGTTTTATCGCTAGAGAATTTTAGGTACGGCAGTATTATTTTTTATTAATGTTTGAACTTGAATAAATTACATATATTTTTTTACAAATGAATAAAATACAGTAGGGCATTACTAATGCTCCATTGCACAAAATGCAGTGTTATCTTTAAGAAAAATTAGATAATATTTTTTGAAATAGAATTTTCACTAAGAAAGTTAGAATAAGTTAATTTTTTTTTAAGTGTTTGTGAGAAAATTTCAGTAGCACATCGCCTTGAGCAGATTTTGATTATCCTTTCTTTTTTCTAAAAAAAATTGAGAATCTAAAGACATGTTTGAAGTTCTACCGCAGGCAATAATGCCATATTGGATGGTGGACTGAAAGAGGGCTAAATAAACTGTATGTAAAACACTGATGGATAAAATAAGAATGACAAATTTATAAATTGTTTTACTTCATCTACAAGATAGGTAAGAAATATGAGAATATCGTTTGTGACGCTGATCAATAATATTGATACCCAGATTTTTCAGGACGTTTTAAATAACACTTAACAAATATAACAGCTCTGATAACTCATCTTATATAAATGAACACACTGTATGACAACTTACTACATAGGCCTAAAGTCACGATCTCTTTTAAATGAGATAAACTATATGTTAGGTCACTCTAATAAAATATTCAATATACGTATTCAGGTGTTAACAGTGTATATTAAGATGATTCAAGACATACATATTTGAAACAGGAAATACGATATTTTCGCTTTTCTACTTACCATTCCAATTTAAGGATAAATCGGAATATAGCGAACGCCAGTAGGGGAAGTTATCCCCAACCACATGAAATGTGCATTCGACACAACACTCGCCTATCACGTAGAGTGTCTGTTGAGCTAGTAGGGGAAAAGTGGAAGGGGTCGTGGGCGGAGCTTCTACGTTCGCTATATTGCGATTTACCCCTTTTGACATTACATACTTCAAATATAGTCCCCTGCCATGTCAACAATACGTTGCCAAATTCTTGGAAGGTGGCAGACTTCATCCGCAGCAGCACTTCTGGATATATCTCTCGCTAATCAATCTAAAGCTGTTCGAATGTCAACTCTTGATTGAAAGTGAATGCCTCGCTTCCACCGAACTTGCAATAGTTCAGTATGGTAGGACTTCTCCCCCATAGGCTACTTGTAATGCATGTTTTTCTGTTGCAACTTGGATTTTTATGAAACATATTTTGTTCTTACCTTTAGGGCTGTATTGTTTACTACAAATCAGAAACAGATACTGTATTTACAAAATATAACTACTTCGAGAAAATCGCTACTCTATTACGTAGTACAAAATTTAAATGGTCACCGCTAGGAGCACTGATTTATACCATTCTTGCCATTACTTATGGAATGCTCTATTATATTAACAACCCATTCATTAGTGTAAAAGTAAATTATAATATCCTTAGCAATAGATAATATTAATGTACTTCATATTATAACTATCTATAGTAGATGAATAAAAATTCATTTTTCACTGTGACAGCAATAGGTAAAATGGATATCTTGTGTGCATTCCCTTACATCCACCCTCCCCTTTGCTTTTGGCTACAGGCCAAAAAGTAGACGCGAATTTCGCAGACTAAGAAAGAGATTTAGCTAAATATCATGTACTTACTTGCTTACTGGCTTTTAAGGAACCCGGAGGTTCATTGCCACCCTCACATAAGCCCGCCATTGGTCCCTATCCTGAGAAAGATTAATCCATTCTCTATCATCATATCCCACCTCCCTCAAATCCATTTTAATATTATCTTCACATCTACGTCTTGGCCTCCCTAAAGGTCTCTTTCCCTCCGGCCTCCCAACTAACACTCTATATGCATTTCTGGATTTGCCCATACGTGCTATAAAACCCTGCCCATCTCAAACGTCTGAATTTAATGTTCCTAATTATGTCAGGTGAAGAATACAATACGTGCAGTTCTGTGTTGTGTAACTTTCTCCATTCTCCTGTAACTTCATCCCTCTTAGCCCCAAATATTTTCTTAAGCACCTTATTCTGAAACACCCTTAACATATGTTCCTCTCTCAAAGTGAGAGTCCACGTTTCACAACCATAAAGAACAACCGGTAATATAACTGTTTCATATCGCCCATGCTTGCTACATGCCCTGCCCATCTCAAACGTCTGGATTTAATGTTCCTAATTATGTCAGGTGAAGAATACAATACGTGCAGTTCTGTGTTGTGTAACTTTCTCCATTCTCCTGTAACTTCATCCCTCTTAGCCCCAAATATTTTCTTAAGCACCTTATTCTGAAACACCCTTAACATATGTTCCTCTCTCAAAGTGAGAGTCCACGTTTCACAACCATAAAGAACAACCGGTAATATAACTGTTTCATATCGCCCATGCTTGCTACATGCCCTGCCCATCTCAAACGTCTGGATTTAATGTTCCTAATTATGTCAGGTGAAGAATACAATGCGTGCAGTTCTGTGTTGTGTAACTTTCTCCATTCTCCTGTAACTTTATCCCTCTTAGCCCCAAATATTTTCCTAAGCACCTTATTCTCAAACACCCTTAACCTATGTTCCTCTCTCAAAGTGAGAGTCCACGTTTCACAACCATAAAGAACAACCGGTAATATAACTGTTTTATAAATTCTAACTTTCAGATTTTTTGACAACAGACTGGATGACAAAATCTTCTCAATCGAATAATAAAAGGCATTTCCCATATTTATTCTATGTTTAATTTCCTCCCGAGTAACATTTATATTTGTTACTGTTGCTCCAAAATATTTGAACTTCTTCATTAGTGTAAAAGTAAATTATAATATCCTTAGCACTAGATATTATTAATGGACTTTATATTATAACTATATGTAGTAGATGAATAAAAATTCACATTTCACTGTGAGTGCAATCGGTGAAATGGCTATCTTGTAAGCATTCCCTTACATCCCCCCCTCCCTTCGCTTTTGGCAACAGACCAAAAAGTAGACGCGAATTTCGCAGACTTAGAAAGAGATTTAGCTAAATATCACGTAGACGGTGATGCAAATATAAATAGTAATACCATTCGTAGTATGACAAGAAATGGATTTTTGCGAAATATGCGAAGCCTGAGAAAGTATGTGTTATGTTCGTGAAATTCCTCTTTAAGTTTTTTAATTTCCTTGTTTTCCTCTTGTAGAATACTCCCATTTAAATAAATAATTACTTTTTATAAGCAAATTATTAGTTTCGGCTGATATCCTATGTATTTGTTTTCGTTGCAGCTTCCGCCAGGAAGAAAGACAAGGGCCAAGGGACGCTGCTGGCGATGGGTCTGATGATGAAGGGTATGCTGACCGCCATGGGCCTCGGCGGGCTGGGCCTCCTAACCATGAAGGCCCTCATGGTGAGCGCCATGGCTCTCATGCTGTCCGCCATCGTCGGCATCAAGAAGCTGACCTCGAAGGACGATGACCACGGCGGCGGTCACGTGGTCAGTGTCGTACCTGTGCATCACTCTGGTGGAGACCACGGCCACTACAGGAAGAGACGCTCAACAGATGGCGACATGGATGATCCTGCTTGGCTGGCATACAGAGCCTACCGTCAGCTGTTCTCTAAAGCGTGAAGTTGTAAAATGTTTACGCTAGGTGGCAGAGCATGGAACGTTACAAGTTAAATCTGACAGGGATTAATTACAGATGATTACCTATTTTTAACCTAGACCTTGCACTTCTGCGATAATTTATTACGTATGTGATTAGGAAGTTAAAAAAGAAACACCAAATAGACTAATTTCAATTGTGTGAATGTGTATTTATGAAGCTAATTATTGTGAAATTGTAAAACTAACACTTAAAGTAATGTAATTGTGCTTTAAATTAATCTATTAAAGATAAAACTAATACTAAAATACATTATTAAATTCTTATTCAATACCTTCAGATAATGTCAATCTTACATGACCTTACTGAAATTCTGCTGCTGTGGCAGAAATTAATGTAATAAGAAATTCATTACATTCGATCACAAGACGACAAGGGAAATAACGAATGGCGCCATTTTTCACATCGTTTCTAAGTGGTTATTTTACGACGCTTTATCAATTGCTATGGTTATCTATGGTTGCTATTGCCTGAGTGAGATGAATGCCATAAATGAAATGAGTCCAGGGTCCAATGCCGAATGTTACGCAGCATTTGTTCTTATTTGGTTGAGAGAAAACCCCTGAAAAAACCTCAACCAGATAACTTCTCTCATTCATGATTTGAACCCGGGCCCGATCGGTTCACGGTCAGGCTTGCTACCGTTACTTCACAGCGGTGGATCGAGCCAGTCTATCTAACAGCGTCAGATTGTCTTTAAGAACTGAGCTTCTACACAAGATTTTGTGCAAACATGTCAAGGACCTATTGCGATTTTTCCTGTAATCTCTCCATAAACGCCTTATGGCTAGTCTTCTTGTCTATCTTTCAATTGATGCTTTTTGTATAGATTCCATGCGCTTTCTCGGTTCTAGGAAACTTCTCCGTTTCTTATGTCTTGTGTATTGCCTACATTCAGGACAGTCCGGAAACTTAGTGGTTACCCCTTGTATGTTGTATTCCTAAGTCTCTAATGTCTTCGCTCCTTATTTCTTCTCTGAGCGTTAGTCCTAGAAGCCGTATTAGGAATCTCATTCCCCATGCTTCAATCCTATTTATTCAGATTCTATTACTATCCAAAATTGACTATCGTAAAAGATGGTCTGCTATAATATGTCATTATGTGGTCTCAACTCAACTTCCTTTCTCATCTTTTAATTTGTCCATTTACTGCAATGTATTTATTTGTATTGTATACGGAAATTTAATTTCCCAAGTATCTAAAGGGATGTAGGCCCATATTCTATTTCATTGTCATTTATCACTATTTTGGCTCTCCTATTATGTCGTCTTCCATCACCATAACTTTATGAGTCCGGCTATTTCCTTTGGTTAATTATTATGTGTATAAATAATTATACTTTCGTTGCTAATTTGTTTAAGATTTAAGCCTTTTTGACCAGATGACTTCCAGGAATTAAAGAACTTCTTCCTTAAAATATTGTCGGTCACTGCTTCTAGTTCTCCCGTGTTTCTTTCTCTTAAAATATTTCCAATCGCTATTGTAAATTCCCCTTTCTTGCTATTGAAATTCACAGACCGGTAACAAAGCCTTACAAAATATCTAACGAAAATGATTCTCAGTAAAATACAATAATATTTTAACACCTTCATCAATTTTAAATTTACTAAAGATTATTATTACTATTATTATTATTATTATTATTATTATTATTATTATTATTATTATTATTATTATTATTGGTCCTACAGAATATATCTGTTATGGTAACAATTAATATTAGAGCAGAAAAAAATTCGCTCCGGCGCCGGAGATCGAACCCGGGTCCTTGGTTCTACGTACCAAGCGCTCTCACCATTTAGCTACCCCGAAGTCCAATCCACAGCACCGGACATTAATTGTTATCATAACAGATATATTCTGTAGGACCAAAAAAAAAATAATAATCTTTAGTAAATTGTTCTAGCAACAACACGTATTTCTGTACAGATTACTGTGCACATTACTTGGAATCTCGGCCACCAAGTCACTCAACTGAGTGCGCTCCTTGTATAATGACAGTTGACTTAATAAAATGTCAACATACATGCCCAACTTGAAGTCAGGCCACAAAGGGAAAACCACTGCAGGAGGGAAGTTCGATCCGGTGCTGTGGATTGGTCTTCGGCGTAGCTCAATGGTCAGAGCGCTTGATACGTAGAACCAAGGACCCGGGCTCGATCTCCGCCGCCCGGAGCGAATTTTTCTCTTCTAATATTAATCAATTTAAATGCCAATCTTTTGGAAATAAGAAAAATTAACTTATCAAAATGTGAAACTATTTATTTCAGGTAAATTTATGTAAAACTGATAGGCTCTATGCATCTACGTAAACAGTAAAATGTGTATATGAAATCAAATCTTTTAATTTTGCGATTTTGAAATAATGCCTTTTCTTTGCAATCCAAAAAACTTTTTTTTGAACCTATTCTTCGGCTCCATAGTAAATTATACATTTCTTCTAAGAAGATAATCATCATCACCACCACCACCACCACCATCACCACCACCACCACCACCACCACCACCACCACCACCACCACCACCATTATTTTGTGATTAATTCATTTTTCTGTCTATAGTAACTACATACTCATGATCCCTCCAGCGTCCAGGAGGCCTTCCTAAGTTTCCTTTGTCAGTGAGTTTATGTTGCTAAAACTTTTATGCTAATTTAGAGCTATTTATTCTTTTCATTCACTCAAAGTATTTACCTCTAATAATTATTAACTTTATCGTTTATTTCATATATTTCAAGCTCTATCCTAATGTCTGTGTTTCTTAACTTACCAGTTTTTCTACACTATAAACAGCAACACTCCTAAGGAATTTAATTTTGGCCAACTGTAATCTTGTTACATCTCTTTTCTTCATAGCTTAATCCATGCTTTAATTCCTTATATAATTATCAGAACTGGAAATAATGTAACCTAGTAAAACTAAAAATTGCATAATTACTTTTTTTATTGTTCAAAGTTTTTCAGACAGTAATTTCAGTTTGAAATAAATATATTTTCTCCATATCATCTAAATCTCTGAAATGTGAAACAGTTACGTCCAACATTTCTATGCGTTTATTTTTATCAGAATCAATAAGTTGTAATATCATTAGCAAGTGATAAAAAAACTAATGTGTAGTGTAAGGAATAAGATCTATAATGAGAAAGTATATATAATATCTTTGATACTCATTTCCTTGTCTTGGCGTTTGCTTAAACACGCTGCCAAATTCACAGTAATCTGACCACCGTGTTTTAAATTTAACCAGGACATTCCCAAATCGGCGGAAACTTACGATCGCCAGTGGCTACGAAATAATGGACTTGCCTGGTCCGATTACCTACATTTTTCGCAGCTCATTCGTGGGGAAGTAAACGAGATCAAGCATTTTTGGCTCTAGGAAGTATTGGTAAACAAATACGTGCACGTTCCTCATACTTAGAAAAACACAGCAATTGCATTTTGCGTTACTTTCTATATAAAAAATAAGGATAATCAAATACGTTAAATAAATGACTTATGTAATCGATTAATTACATAGCCTATAGTCAGTATATTTTATAACTATAGTCGCGACGCTGTTATTCCCGGCGTGACTCCTCCTCTTTGCTTACGTCTGAGGAAGTCAAGGCTCTATAAAGTCTAGGTAGGTAGTATCGTTCGCCATATTTGTTCTTTCGTTGCCGAGCTACCAGACGAGGAATCTATTTGCCACACCGTTAAACATTATCACGTCGTAGCTCCTATGATAATAAATCAAACGCACTGTAATTCAGCAAATAATTGAGCGGAAAATAACGTCCTCGTGTGCTTTCTGTGAATGCCAACGAAAGAGCTAAAATGGCGGGCGATTATATATTAAGTATTTATCCAGCCTTTGGAAATGCTTTACATCTTCAACAGCGAATCACAAGACGCACACGTTTAAATGTAGCCGACGTGCAACGTGATTGGCTGCCGGAAATTAGAGCGACGGGACTATAGATCCCGGATGTTTAAGCATTTCTAACAGTTAAACTAGGCAGGCAAAGAAGGCAATGAAAACGTAAAAATAGGCACAATAATCTTTGAAAAAGACATTATAAATTTTGAAGAAGCATACTATATTTTAGCAATGCATTTAAATTATATCAACATAACTCACATATTTACTTTGTAGGTGACACATGTTGACTTATAAAATACTTTTTTTCGTGATTGACTGTCTTTTCACAAAACTTACATAACAAAACTGTTCCATCAGTTGAAAACACACGGGCACTAAATTCACTAACACAAGCATGAAGTTTACTTTTCAATGGGTTACTAAATTTAGGTATGCTAGCTAACCGATCTTATACCTTCTCTCACCCAACAATAACTGACTGGACTGTTCCTCAGTCAAATTTCTTTCTGCTAGAATAATAAACACGTGTAGCACAAAATTGTAACAGTAAATTTTGAAAACATCAAAGCAAACAATTGGAAATGCTACGTGACATCTTCTTTGAGAACGATCTTAATGTGTAAAATTATAAAGATGATTGTTGGTATCGTGAAGACATGACAATATTATATTTGTAACTGTGGATTGTCGATCATTATTCATATTACACCAATAGTATTAAAGCATGATTATTAGTAGATTAAGCACCGAAATTAATATTACTTTTATTTACTATTGTTAGTAAAGTTAGTAATTGTTTCAGATAATTAAATTTCATACACATTACATTACAATTAATTAGAAAATTGCAAATAAACAAGAAATATTGCTTTAAAATGACAAAAAAAAGCATTTATTAGTAAGAAACACATTAAAAAGCAAAATAGGCAAAATAAAAATTGGCCCTATCACTTTGATTTACTCCAAATCACATTTATATCTATGCAAATAATGATTTACTTCCACCCAGCAAAAAAAGGCATTTTGCCAAACATCCGGGCTCTATTTATAACTGACTGAAGCGTCTTTTATCCTCTTCTGTCCTGGTGTATCGTATACTATACATAATTTTATTTTAAAATAAGATTTATGAAAATATAGAGGATTAGGCCTATTTTATTTGTAAATGAATTGTCTTCATGTAAAATTCAATAATTCTTATAAATTTCAAATATTTATTAATGCTATCATTAAAAATGTTCAACTTACACCTTTCCAAAATATTCCACTATAGCCTTCCTCCTTATTTAGATGAAAAGACACCAAATAGAGATGATAATCAGAGTTGTGATAGTATAAATCCATTGCAATGAGTTGAAGATATTACCAATTGTGAAAACAAATGTTTTGTTGTTATATGTTCGCAAAATTCACACACAAGCACGAAACGAAATACTGAGCTAACAGAAAAACTCACTCAATGAACCTTAAATTAAAGATGGGAGTATTGCGGAGCGAATACAAAATAGATTCAGAAGAGAGCGTGGCCTTCACTCTCGCCATCTTTCCATTTATCTTCATTATTTTCATTTTCGTCGCCTTCATTATATCATCATATTATTATTACCTTTTTCACCATCGTTACAGTCATCTTGACCTTTATCAACATTTTTATCTTCATCTTCACCTTGATGTTTATTATCAGTCTCACATTCATCATCAACCTCAACGTTTTTATAGCCAGTCTCATCAGCTTCTTCAGCCTGATGTCCATCACCATTCACTTTCATCACCTTCAATATAATCTTTATCTTATTTAACAATATTTATGCTCGACCATGACGAAATGTAGTAATTATACACTTGGTAGCAGCCCTTTAATGCATGTCATTAAAGTACACCTATTCATTAAAGTCCAGGTTTTCGATTATTCTCCCATATGCAATCGAAAGACAACTAGCGAAACGTCACGGAGGCTGCAAATCCAATACTGTCGCAGAAGGTTATGTTCTGTTACTATAATAATTAGCGTTACTTGTAAATAATATTCAAATAAATTCAATTTGTCATCTCGTTTTTCAATTCTAAATCAATTTCCAGGTTATATCAATATTAATGTTCATGTTATTCTCTAGATTATATCAAGGTCAATGACATTCGTTCCTCGGAAGAAATCAATACTTTCGCGTCTGCGCACATCTCACAATTTAGAAGGTCAGTTCCGCTCTTCACTTAGATAATCATAACATGAATACTTCTGAATAATTTCAAGTTAGAAATATGGTCGAGCATAAAAAGTCGTATGAAACTTGCCTATAATGGTAATTAAGACGCTCGTATGAGAATTATGAAACTCGCTTGCGCTCGTTTCATAAACAAACATACTTGCGTCTTAATTACTACCATTATAGGCTCGTTGCATAATGTACTATTCCATTTTCTTCTCGTCTACATCATCTTTGTTTGTTTTTATTTTATATTAATTTCTATTTCGATTTAATCAACATTTTCAACTTATTTTCATCGTCAAAGTTATCATCGTCTTTTTCTACATAAATTTGTTTGCACTTTGGTAATCTTCATTTTCATTTTCATTATTGTCTTTATTTTCTTCGTTTTCAATTTTTTCATCTTCATCTTCTTCAATTTCACACCCTTCTTTATGTTTCCCTTGATCTTCATTTTCATTAACAATATCCTAATTTTCATTTTCGTTTCTTCTTCATCTTTATCGTCTTCATTTTCAGTCAATCTTCATTTATTTCTATTTTCATTACCAGTGTATTCATCATCTTCATGCTCATTTTATTTGTACGTTTTCATCTTTGTTTCATCATTTTCGTCTTCACATCTTCATATTCTTCATCATCTTTTTCTTCAACATCTCCGTCTTCATCATCTTCGGTTTGATCTATTCGTTTTATTTTCATTTCCATCATTTTTGTCTTGATTTGCATTTTCATTAACTTCATTTAATCTTCTTCTCCATTTTCATTTTGCATCATTATTTTGCTCATTTCGAATTTGTGAGTTTCTTATATTAATCACCATCTTCAATTCTAGCTTCATTATCATTTATTTCAATAACATTTTCATCTTCTTCGTCTTCATCATCTTCTTTATTATTTTTCATAATCGATTTGCACATTGTTATTTTCCTTTTTATTATTACTATCATCATCATCATCATCATCATCATCATCATAATCATCATCATCATCACATTTTATTCTTATTTCATCTTCACCGAATTGGACTATAATTACCTATGACTGTTTCATTTTGTTATTGGGTTATTTTACGACGCTGTATCAACATCTCATGTTACTTAGCGTCTGAATGAGATGAAGATGATAATGCCGGTGAAATGAGTCCAGGGTCCAGAACCGAAAGTTACCCACCATCTGCTCGTATTGGGTTGAGGGAAAACCCCTGAAAAACCTCAACCAGGTAACTTGCCCGGAACTAGGGTTCGAACCCGGGCGACCTGGTTTCGCGGCCAGACGCGCTGACCACTACTCCACAGGTGTGGACTATATGACTGTTTCATCATCCAGACTTCCAAAAAGTTTGTACTCCAATGAATGTTTGGAAATTCTGCTACATATTTTACTTACAATTTATTCTTTCCACTAAGCGTTGAAATATATTATTGTTTCTATTTTAGCCTTTACATCCGTTACGTTTTTATGTTATAACTAGCCGTACCCGTGCGCTCCGCTGCACCCGAAATAAATAAATGTAAAGTAATTACATAATTAAAATAGGACGTTTGATTCAGGGAACATTCGTGTTTGATATAAGGATAAATCGTTTATTATGTTACGTAATTTAAGTTGTATTAAAAAAATTAAAATGCGATCATTTTGATCCAGAGACCACTCATTTGGTCATAAAAATTATTTTAGGAAATACAGGAAACGAATGTACAGGTTATGTTTCATAGCTTTCGATTGTTGTTGTCCAAGGCCCCTTATAGACGAAGTCATTTGTTTTTTATTTCGTTACACCTCCTTAGATGGCGTTGTTATTGTAATTTTGAAACCCATTTATCTCATTAAATATCAGTCCTATCAAAATTTTCCATAGAATAAAACTTATCGGAAATTATTTGTAAAGAAACTTTAATAATAAGGGAGATATTTCGATTTATTTAATTCAAGCCACCTTATAACCCCCATTTTAAATAAAATATTTTGAATGCCATATAGCTTAAATTCTAAGTTACAACGAACTTAATTTATATTCCAATTTTCATATAAATCGGTTCAGCCATTATCGCGTGAAAAGGTAACAAACATCCAGACAGACAGACAGACAGACAGACATACAAACAAAAATTTCAAAAAAGTGATTTTCGGTTTCAGGGTGGTTAATTACATATGTTAGGACCAATTATTTTTGGAAAATCGAAAATTATCAGAAACATTTCGGCTACATATTTATTATTAGTATAGATTTCTTATTCTATTGCTCCTGAACATCCTTAAAATTTTCACATGTGATATTGCCACTTGAGCAAAATTTCAATCCAAACGTTAGGCTAATATAAGCACTGCCATCACTTTATAGAATCCTAATGGCAATCTAATGAACCTACGAACCTCGATTTCAATGATAAGCAAGCTCTATAACGGAGGCTTTGTACCCACGCATTCACAAACAAACACGGACTGTAGATTTAAAGCCCAGCGTTCCACCCTTGGCAATTACATTGAAATGTAGCATGACACAGTTGATTTATGTCGTTCTTCCACAGAAGCGGCCGGCGTGCCACTAACCTAAAACGATTTGGATACTTGTTGCTCTAATAAGGCAGGAGGAACTGAACTAGACGACTCATCCGCCCGAACAGGTACACGAGAAGCCACTCCGCGTCTTCACTGGCCTCATTCCAAGCTGCAGCATTGTTCATCATGCGGAGGACCTTTCTTCGTATCCCGGCAGCATATGTCTACGCCTTGTAATTACATTTCCTATACTTTCTTGTCGCTTCGTGGAATCTTTCGAAGCTTACCGTCAGTAGTATCCGGTTTCTCACGCATAACGAACCACTTCTAATCCTGCTTGAGGTATCTGTTTCCGGATAAGAAATCGTGGCCAACAAACACACACTTTTCAAGCAATTTACAACTGTGTGCTGTAGTCTGTTGA
This sequence comes from Periplaneta americana, assembly GCF_040183065.1. Classification (NCBI taxonomy): domain Eukaryota; kingdom Metazoa; phylum Arthropoda; class Insecta; order Blattodea; family Blattidae; genus Periplaneta; species Periplaneta americana. The sequence continues at coordinate 39,023,571 of NC_091120.1, read as the reverse complement.
TTCACACCCTGTGTTCCTCACCAGGAATAAATGACATTATTATTCTTCTGATGATGATAATAATAATAATAATAATAATAATAATAATAATAATAATAATAATTACTTACAAATGGCTTTTAAGGAACCCAGAGGTTCATTGCCGCCCTCACATAAGCCCGCCATCGATCCCTATCCTGAGCAAGATTAATCCAGTCTCTATCATCATATCCCACCTCCCTCAAATCCATTTTAATATTATCCTCCCATCTACGTCTCGGCCTCCCTAAAGGTCTTTTTCCCTCCGGTCTCCCAACTAACACTCTATATGCATTTCTGGATTCGCCCATACGTGCTACATGCCCTGCCCATCTCAAACGTCTGGATTTAATGTCCCTAATTATGTCAGGTGAAAAATACAATGCGTGCAGTTCTGCGTTGTGTAACTTCCTCCATTCTCCTGTAACTTCATCCCGCTTAGCCCCAAATATTTTCCTAAGCACCTTATTCTCAAACACCCTTAACCTATGTTCCTCTCTCAGAGTGAGAGTCCAAGTTTCACAACCATATAGAATAATAATAATAATAATAATAATAATAATAATAATAATAATAATAATAATGTTGATAATAATAATAATTATAATACTATTATTATCATTATTATTATTATCATTATTATTATTACTATTATTATTATTATTATTATTATTATCAAAATTATTATCTTCTTCTTCTTCTTCTTCTTCTTCAATTCAATTCAAGGGATAGGCATATGCCTGTTCCGGCTTCATAGTGTATCCGTCCAACGCTTCCTAGGTCTTCCCGAATGTCTTCTCCCTTTAGGTCTATAATTCATCATTCTTCTTGGGATTCTTTCTGGTGTCATTCTATTAACATGTTCTGCCCACTGATTTCTATAATTCTTAATTTTTTCTTCTAGGGAAAAGATCATCAATTCTCCTCTTATTTTATCATTTCTAATTTTATCCGATATAGTACACCCCTTGACTGACCTTATAAACTTCATTTCAGCGACCTGTAATTTTTTGCTGTCAGCTGCAGTCATCGTCCAGGTTTCTGATCCAAATAGCAAAGATGGTACTGCCATTACTTTATAAAATTTAATTTGCGTTTCTTTTCTTGTTTTATTTTTCAAATTTCTGTTTATTGTTCCACACAGCTGCTGAAATATGGGGAGTTTATATTTGCAGTCACTTTCATGTTTATACGTGAGCTGAGTATCTAGGTATTTAAAACTTGTTACTTGTTCTAGAGGAGTGTCATTTAAAACAATGTTTGTCCTTACGCTACATTTCCCTTGAAAAGCCATTGTTTTGGTTTCATTTATGGAAATTTTAAAACTATATTTGTCACACACTTTCTGTAGCTCATACACTGCTCTCTGCAGTTCATTTTCAGTTCTACTTACAACGATTTGGTCATCAGCGAATAGTATCGTCTTAAATGTAAAATTAGGTTCAAAATTATTATTATTATTATTATTATTATTATTATTATTATTATTATTATTATTATTATTATTATCAGAATTATTAATATTATCAAATTATTATTATTATCAAAATTATTATTATTATTATTATTATTATTATTATTATTATTATTATTAACTCTGCAAAGAGAAACCTATCCTTACTTTATCCCTACTCGTACATTTTAAAGTAAGTTTCTATCGGAAGGAGGAAAGGAAAGTGACATTGACCCTTCAACCCCTCATCTGTTACAGTTTTTCCTCTCTTTTCAGTAAAGTTGTCCTTGCCGGCCTCATTCATTCATTCATTCATTTTATTCCATAGATCTTACAAGAGCAATGAAGCTTTAAGATGTGGAACAAGTCAAAATTTTACAAATATTACAAATTACAATTTTTACAGTTTTACAATTTAGTAATTTTCTTCAATTTTTACCATTTTGTGCAAATTTTTACAATATATTGGCGAGATGTAGTGAGATGAGGTGAGGTCCGAGGATTCGGCAAAAGATTACCCGGCATTTGCCTTTTGGTTGGGGAAAACATCGGAAAAAACCCAACCAGGTAATCAAATCAAAGGTGTAAATCAAATCAAAGGAGTTGATGCCTTTTTTTTTACCTTGGGGATTTAGTGAAGTGAATTTGATGCCTAATAGATGCAATGGAAAATGTTGGATTTGAGGTTCCCGGGTTTAAATCCTGCCAAGGGCAGTGACTTTTAAAGGGCGGCGAAATTTTTAGTGGGCTTAATCCGGGAGGATTTGGCTTGGCTTTTCCATACACGTATGCATACTTTGACCCATTGTGCACTATATAGGCCTATATAGGTGAGAGTTGGGTATTATCGGACATCGGGTAATATCGGACAGTGCGTTTCTTTCATCTACCACCAGATCGTAATACCTGAATGGTATGGTTACGTTTCTCTATGCGACATCACAAATACGTAATCATGTTATACAGGTACTATCATCTGGTGGTAGATGAAAGAAACTCACTGTCCGATATTACCCGATGTCCGATACTACCCAACTCTCCCCTATATATATGATAGTCCGAGTTAGTATTCGTGAATCCGACGCTTACAGGTAGGTCATCCTGCTTCAGCTCCTCATAAAGCCAGATCCCGTCTCCAGACGAGTAACTTGATAAGTCCCAAGTTCTTTCCAAATAGCATTGTGCAAACGACCCTGAAAGGTGGGTCATCCTACCTCAGCACTTCATAGAGCGGCATCTGGGACGGAAGTACTGCTATTAGTTCTGTGTGATAGATTTAAGATTCTGTCCTTGATGGAGGGATACAGACAATATTTTTCAAACATTTCTCACCCACTTTCAATTTAGGTAGTACGGAACTTCCTCTGCAGATGAAATCGTCTTTAAATAAAACACTAGTAGTATTACGGTCTTCAAATAGAAGGCCATGTTAATGGAGAATGTGTACGTCACAGAGGACTTTACCATAAAAAGGAAAATAAATATTTCATCATCTTCCTTTACCAGTGATGATAACCTAAAAGTAGCCTATTGAGTTGGCGTTCCGTCATTTTCATTCACACGCTTTTTTTTTTTTTTTTGAATCTGTGAAGTAAGTCAACACATTTGGGTGGAGCCGATGACAAGCGAATGGGAGGAGGCTATCAGTGCCGGAGTGTATCGCGGGTTGCATCTGCTCACGGCCGCTAAGGGGTAAGATGCGCGTGGAAGAAGGTGGTACGTAGGGTGACATTTTATACACTAGTTTTCAATCAGTGCTTTCCCCCTGATCAGTCATTGGACTGGCCCCCTCCGCTCACCATTTGCGCAAAGAACTTGTTTCGTCTCCTGGTACTCTACAGATTCCAGAAACGGAGTGTAATATTCTCATTATCAGACATTGCATTATCGAATAAAACAATACTTTTCTTGATATGCTATTTTAAGCGTATGAGAAACATGCCGATAAATAATTTGCAGGGGTAATTCGAAACAGACTAATCTGGAAAAAAAGAAAGACAGAGAGAAGGAGAAAGGGAAATCTAAGCGGGTTATGAACTCTAATATCATACTTTTGTCTAGGCACTGAATTATAGCAGCTACTTTCTGAAAGTAAACTTAGTAGCAGCAGCGGGAGCAGTAGCAGTAGTAGCAAGTAGTAGCAGTACTAGTAGCAGCAGCAGCAGTAGTAGTAGTATTTGTAGTAGTAGTAGTAGTAGTATTTATTGTAGTAGTAGTAGTAGTAGCAGTAGTAGTAGCAGTAGCAGCAGCAGTAGTAGTAGTAGCAGTAGCAGTAGCAGCAGTAGTAGCAGCAGCAGTATCAGTAGCAGCAGCAGCAGTAGCGGCAGCAGCAGTAGTAGTAGTAGCAGTAGCAGCAGTAGTAGCAGCAGCAGTAGCAGTAGCAGTAACAGTAGCAGTGGCAGCAGCAGCAGTAGCAGTAGTAGTAGCAGTAGTAGCAGCAGTAGTAGCAGTAGCAGTAGCAGCAAGTAGTAGCAGTACTGGTAGCAGCAGCAGCGGTAGTAGTAGTAGTAGTAGCAGTAGCAGCAGTAGTAGCAGCAGCAGTAACAGTAGCAATAGCAGCAGTAGTAGCAGTAGCAGTAGCAGTAGCAGCAGCAGTGGCAGCAGCAGCAGTAGTAGTAGCAGTAGTAGCAGTAGCAGTAGCAGTAGTAGCAGTAGCAGTAGCAGTAGCAGTAGCAGTAGCAGTGGCAGCAGCAGCAGTAGCAGTAGTAGTAGCAGTAGTAGCAGTAGCAGTAGCAGTGGCAGCAGCAGCAGTAGCAGTAGTAGTAGCAGTAGCAATAGCAGCAGTAGTAGCAGTAGCAGCAGCAGTAGCAGCAGTAGCAGTAGCAGTGGCAGCAGCAGCAGTAGTAGTAGCAGTAGTAGCAGTAGCAGTAGCAGTGGCAGCAGCAGCAGTAGTAGTAGCAGTAGTAGCAGTAGCAGTAGCAGTGGCAGCAGTAGCAGTAGCAGTAGTAGTAGCAGTAGCAATAGCAGCAGTAGTAGCAGTAGCAGTAGCAGCAGTAGCAGTAGCAGTGGCAGCAGCAGCAGTAGTAGTAGCAGTAGTAGCAGTAACAGTAGCAGTGGCAGCAGCAGCAGTAGCAGTAGCAGTAGCAGTAGCAGTAGTAGTAGCAGTAGCAATAGCAGCAGTAGTAGCAGTAGCAGTAGCAGCAGTAGCAGCAGTAGCAGTAGCAGTGGCAGCAGCAGCAGTAGTAGTAGCAGCAGTAGCAGTAGCAGTGGCAGTAGCAGTGGCAGCAGCAGCAGGAGTAGTAGCAGCAGTACTTAATTTAAGGAAGCTATCAATTGCAGAGGCTATTCAAAATAAAATGTTTGCTTCAAGCCCTCTATTAGTCTAAGTTATACACAGATTTTTTTACGTGCCAGAAATCTACGACATTGGACCCACAGCTTAACCGTCATCCAATATATATATATATATATATATGTATATATATATATATATATATATATATATATATATATATATATATTCGCTGCGTGATGAAATTGCTAAAATGTGTAAGCGACGACCCCATAGATCGAAATTAGGCATATGGAGGTTACGACCAACATACCTTCAAGCTCTACGGTATGCTGATGATATCATTTTAATATCAGACACACCCGAAAGGCTCCAACAGACAGTAGAGGAGTGGAATGAAGAGTTAAAAAGAAAAGGCGTGAAGGTTAATGACGAAAAGAGTAAAGTGATGTGGGTGACTAAAGAGGACAAGAAAAATGAAGATCTAAATATAACATGTGATGGAAAGCAATTAGAGAGAGTTGAAACATATGAATATCTAGGCACTATATTAAGTAGTGATAGGAGAACAGAACAGGAAGTAATGAATCGGACAAAGAAGGTAGTCTTAGCATATTATCAAGTGAGGAACACATTAGTAAGAGAGAAATCAGCATAAAAACCTAAATGCAGCTATATAATTCCATCCTTATCCCCATCATGTTGTACGGCACAGAAAGCTTACCACTCCAGGATAAACATCTGAGCAAATTCCTAGCTATAGAGATGAAATATCTGAGAAGAATAGTAGGAAAGACTAGAAGAGACAGGATACGCAATGAGAGAATACGAGAAGAGGTAAAACAAAAAAAGGCAATTTGTGAGGTAGTAGAGGAGCGTCAGTTGAAGTGCTTTGGACATGTGAATAGAATGAGTGAGGGCAGGAAAGCAAAGCAAGTAATCAGCGTATTCCGAATCTGACCGGACCGGTGGACAACAATGACGTCACGCTGCAGCGAAATAGGAACAAAACTGCTGGAAGGATCGATGGCTGTCATGGCGACTGTATAAGTTGTTGTCTGTGCTACGCTAGCAAAATTTTGCGAAATTTCCGTACTGCCATCTCATTCAAAGGAAAGAGAGCATAAACAATTTATTTCTTGAACAGGTAGTAATAACTGGTCCGTTGCCATGTTCGCTCATAAGCCATTAACATTATTGTTTTTACGTTGTGCTCATTACAAACAATACAGCAGAACACACCGCCATGACACAACAGTGCACGATGTCATTCGTCTGCTAATTCCCGCCCTATACAAGAACCAATCAGATTCACTGATGGCGGCTGATGGAGACTGCCACCACCTCTGCAAGCTGATGGCACCGGTGGGTGGAGCATCAGCGACTCCATCGGTGAAATTCGGAACACCGTGATGCCATCAGATTGCTCAGCGCTGAGATTCGGAATACGCTCAAGTGATGGAAATGCGGGTGGAGGGTAGAGTAGGAAGAGGACAGCCGAGAAAAACATGGGAGGATAGAATAGAAAAAGTTAGAATAAAGCACGAGAAAACTAGGATGGAGATAAAGTGAATTAGCCAAGATCGAGAGGAGTGGATGAACTGGAAAAAATGAGGTGCTCTGACGCTTAGCGGCATAAGGGACTAATGAAGAAGAAGAAGAAGAAGAAGAATATATTCTCTGCGTCTGTGGCTACAGTGCTAACGCGCTGGCCTACAATTCAGGTGGCCCAGTTCGATCCTCGATCAGGTATAGGTGGAATTTATGATGGATAAAATAGTTGTTGTAGAGGTTTTTATCGGGGTACTCCCGTTTTCCTCTTTCATGCCACCAATACTCTCCATTCCCCCCTCATTTCATCTGTCATCTGTAATAGTAAAAAAGGCTGGTGTGATGTCTGGAGTAGCACGGTTTTACGATGCTGATGTAGGCTCTAAGGCTTGAGGCTCCGAGCTCTGGGTTCGCGCTCGTCAGTTGATGATGGGAGCTTAACTGAAAGGCCCAGAAAGGATAGCCTGTCTGTCAGCGTCGGATTCAGGAATGCCACCCGGGACATCCGTTGAACTTATCACATATTGGGCATACAATGAGCCTAAACGACCTAAATGCAAGAATCCATTCCTAATCCAGTCCTTGTGAAATGAATGAATGAATGAATTTTTTTTATTTCAGTAGGTTATTTTATGTCGCTTTATCAACATCTCAGGTTATTTAGCGTCTGAATGAGATGAAGGTGATAATGCCGGTGAAATGGTCCGGGGTCCAACACCGAAAGTTACCCAGCATTTCCTCATATTGGGTTGAGGGAAAACCCCGGAATAAACCTCAACCAGGTAACTTGCCCCGACCGGGAATCGAACCCGGGCCACCTTATTTCGCGGCTAGACGCGCTAACCGTTACTCCACAGGTGTGTCCTGAATGAATGAATGAATGAATGAACGAACGAACGAACGAACGAACGAACGAACGAACGAACGAACGAACGAACGAACGAACGAACGAACGAACGAATGAATGAAGGTATCTTCGCTATCAAAATCCGTGGCGTGTCCCGGAACAAAATATGACACTTTCTGAAGTAGGGTAATTGAAAATGAATTCAGTAAAGATGTGGTAGAACGTAATTGGGCTGCCTATACCTAATCAAATTTTCAGCATTGTATAATAATACGGCTTTCCATGTACTTCGTTTTACATTACTGACTTCCATCTGAAATATAATCATCAAACCTGGTGAACCCTAATGCATATCCTCTCCTTGTAATTAGTTTCCATGGTGGAATTGTTACTTTAGCCAGTTCTGTACCTCCTCTAGAACTCGCCGATTGACTAGGCTCCTTGTTTGTAATTGGGGAATATTACCAAGGCGTGGTTGTTTTGAAAGCAGTAACACAGATACAATTTCATTGCCCTCTGAGAGCATCGGCTGGATAACCGGTTGCGAAGACCCCACCTGTTGGTGTGATGGCTGAAATTCTTGTATGAATGTATGAACCAAATAATGCAATAACATGCTGTGAAAATTTTTGCTTCTTCTCAAGTTATGTTTGGCACTGAAATATTTAAGTAGAAGTATTGCTGTAGTGCGCCTTATAAAATAATAAAAATATCCTAAATATAAAGTAGACTATAGTAAGAAATAATTCGAATCTTACATATAGGGGTTCAACCGAAAGTCATGTATTTAATATAAGAGGGTTAATCTCTGAAATATTTTAGGCAGAAAAGGCAAATACATTTTTGTCGCTTTTGCTTATACAGGGTTTTAAAAAGTATCCAATAGTTTAGAAGGTGCTACTATGCATCAAAACAAGAAAATAATGTCTAATAAACATGGGTCCTACAACACATACTTTCTGAGATCTGAACACTTGTTCATAGGTGGTGCTCAACGTAACGTCCATTCATAGCAATGCATTTTTTGCCCTACAATACAGCAAGCTACCAGAAAATCATACCGTAGTTGACACCCCTGGCATTGAATACTGAAAACATAAGTTTGGTTGAGAATATGAGCGGGGTTCAGTAGGGATATTGTTGTGAATTTTCGTAATCAGCATTTGTGGGCTGTTGAAAATTCCCATGCAATTGAAGAAATAAGGCATCAGCACCGATTCTCAATCAACGTATGGGCAGGCGTTCTTGGCGATAGATTAAGGACCATACGTGCTACCACAGAGATTAACTGGGGCTCGTTATCAGGACTTTCTTATTAAAGTATTGCCTACCTTGCTGGAGTATGTGCCATGTCAGCAAAGACTACAGATGTGGTTCATGCATGATGGCACACCAGCACATTTTTTCCGCAATGAGCGTGAACACCTGACGCTGACATTTCAGGACCGCTGGATTGAATGGGGAGGACTCACACCTTGGCCTGCTCGTTCCCCAAACCTAAATCCCCTAGACGTTTAGTTATCAAGAACAACCAGATCAATTTCAAAGAGTGCGTGATTCCTTATGCCGGAGGGCAGAGGAATGAATTGCCATGAATGGACCTCACATTGAGTACCTCCTATGAACAAGTGTTCAGATCTCAGAAAGTATGTGTTGTATGACCCATGTTTATTAGACATTATTTTCTTGTTTTGAAGCATACTATCACCTCCTAAAATATTGGATACTTTTTTAACATCCTGTATATATACATAAATACATAAATTACGGAACGTAAGTGGCTAACGTTGAGGGAATAAAAAACAAGTTTTTTCTCGAAAAAGAAGCGAAAACGGTCAAAATTATATTAAACATTTTTGTTTGAAATATCTCAAAGAATAATTCACTGAAATTAATGTCATTACGTATGGTTAGGGTTGCCAACCATCCCGAGATCTCCCGTGTTTGCCCCTAATTTTTAACAAACCCTCGGCTCCCGTATTATTGTTCTCTTCGAACATTTTTCTCCTTATTTTTGCATAATATAAACATTTTTATTCTAAATATTTGATTTTGCCATGAATGATTATGATTCATATGATGAATTTCGTTGTTCAAGACAGGCATTAAAATATGCAGCCTATTTAGAAGGCAATGCTTGCCATAAATGCATTTTAGTGCACACCTGTTTAAAGTCAAACCATGTTAATGTTATAAATTTGGAAAAACTGGCTAGTTTTGTTCTAACCATACTAAGTAGTAATGCTCTTATACAAAGAGTATGTTTCATCTCGTGGACAATAATTGGACAGATGTTCATAACAGGAGCACGATACATCTAATCAAATTAGAGCTGCAAACTGTAGTCTAATTCAACTATTACGCGAGACAAAATCTGTCTCATAATACTTTTAATTTAAACCTAGCTGTCGAAGTGTAGAATAAAGTTGTTTTGTACAGGGACATCATTTTATTTTTACTAACATTTTTAATATTAACTTGCCTATACCTCTGGATCAATGCCGTTTGCTATCTCCTTCCACGACTGGAGTTCGATGATACTGACGTAATATACAAACAAATCACTTTACTAGGTATAGGAGGGAAGAAAAGTAGTTAATCCATTTACATAAACGAGGGAATATTGCGCTTTTGAGTTTGATCATTTTCATTAGGTTCTTGTTTAATCAAAATACAGTCCAGTATTAACAATAAGTGTTTTTACTCACGAACTGAGCTGTCCATGTGGACGTATTCATTACGCAGTGTATATTATACTGTCTACAGCACATTAGCGTACAATATAGAGAATGAAGTTAAATTGAAAAATAATCATAATATGGATATTTAAACACATTTTTTAAAATGCTGGTCGTTCTTTTCGATATAGGCTTCAGTTCTTTTGTGCATATTATCGTACTATAGACTATTGTACCTAATTCCAATTACCAGTTTCGTTCTTCGTACTGGTAACTCATGTTGAAATGATTCTGTACAACTCTACAAAAGAGTACCTTACGTACTGTAAATTCAATCTTCACTTCTGCCCGATCCGAAAAGATAAAATTACTTAGACATACTATCTACTGTCCGTCCAAGTGGTTTTGTCGCAGGGTCGTAGAAAGGGGGGAAATCACGTGACAGTTAATTAATTAACGAGGCCCTTTTATTTGTTTTAAACAGTTGTATAATATTACGTAGACGTCCAATTCCTAACAGAAATTAATGTTTTCAGAAAAGAGCTAAGAGAGCCCAAATACTACACTTTACAGAGAGACGAGCAGAAGCAGGTGGGGGTAACCGACATGTGACATAGGCAAACGGACGACAGTACCTGTGCGAGAATATGATTCACTATATTGAAAGCGAACATACTGTATTTCTGAAACGCACTATACTCACTAACTCAGTACTGTTTGTGTTTACTATGACCGTAAGGCGACTTTGACTGTATACGCTTGGTTCTGTGTGGAGAACAGTTTGAAGTTTACTATTAGAGGGGATGGGAGTGAAGTACATTCAAAAACTCAGCTACAATAAAAATTGAAGTAAAAATAAAATGATTTCCCTGTAGTAACCGAACAGATTATTTTTGTCAATTTTCTATGTGAAATATTGTCGATTTTTTAGTCTGCCATATTTTATTAAAAAAAGTTGGCAACCCTACCTATGGTTCACCATATAATTATAGGCTATACATACTCCAATGTCAATATCATGTTGTCTGGCACAGATTCATGTAACTTCTTTATAGGCGGTACACTAGCTTAAAGTTCTGATCACGGTTAGTTTGTAAAATTATTATTTCAGAACTGTTAAAGTATTTAGAACCTTGAAGGCCTATTTCAGACGTACTGGGGCATGCGGAACAGTTGCAGAAGAAAAATTAATTTCTCGCATCTAAGCTTATATTCTGCATAACTAAAAATGGAACCGTAATGGTGACTAACTTAAAATTATTTTTATGCTCGACCATGCCGAAATGTAGTAATTATACATCTGGTAGCAGCCCTTTAATGGACTTCATTAAAGTATACCTATTCATTAAAGTTCAGTTGTTCTACCAATCAGAAAATACCATTGTAGCAATATGAAAGCGCAAGTATCGATTATTCTCGGATATGCAATCGAAAGACAACTAGTTCTGTTACCATAATAATTAGCGTTAATTGTAAATAATATTCAAATAAATTCAATTTGTAATCTCGTTTTTCAATGTATAATTCAATTTCATGGTTATATCAAGATTAATGTTTATTTTACTCTCTAGATTATATCAAGGTCAATGTCGACATTTGTTTCTCGGAAAAAATCAATACTTTCGCGTCTGCGCACAGCTCACAATTTACGAGGTATTGCACAAGGTCAGTTCCGCTCCTCAGTCAGATAAGAATAACATGAATACTTATGAATAATTTCAATTTAGAAATATGATCGAGCATAAAAAGTCGTTTGAAACTTGTCTATAATGGTAATTAAGACGCTCGTATGAAAATTATGAAACTCGCTTGCGCTCGTTTTATAAACATACTCGCGTCTTAATTACTACCATTATAGGCTCGTTGCATAATGTACTTTTATATATCTACGATGAATCCTCTAGGCATCGCTCTTAAATTATATTTGAATACAATTACTTTTACAGTCTTAGAACCTGACTAATATCTAAATGTGTTTTCAAAATGTTTTAGTAAATTATGTTTTATTTCTACACCGACTTCATAAAGAACATAATTAATATAAATTATAATAAATTTTATGACGATAATTAAATACGATTGAAACCGGTGGTCAGAAATACTTCCTGTAGTTCTGAATCAGATATGGTGTGTGCTATATATACCGGGTCAAGTTACAAGAGTCTCTCAATGCCATTTCTGCTGGCCACGTATTTACATAATGAACCTGTCCTTTATTCATAATGTAAAGCTAAATACCGAAGTGTCGTTGCTATGGCAAGCTAGGTATATATGGAGTTCAAACTTCTCAAACCTGTTTCTTTCTGTAAAGCATGTTAGCTCAACCATTCTTAATACAATATGCTTGGCTTGTCGTTTGTTTTAAAAATGTTTGAAATCCTGTATTTCTTCACATATTCACTACTAGCTTCTCAGGTGAAAGCTTCTAGCTTTTAAATGAAACCAAGTGACAGAATTTGAAATTATTTTTCTGTTTCAAGTACGATAAGTGACTAGAAGGCTAATTGACTGACTGACTGACTGACTGATTGACTGACTGACTGACTTAGTTATTAATCCTTACAGAACCTACGCATGTGTCAACCTAAAGGTGTGATGATCAAACTGCAGGATACGTATATTGGAAAAGAATCTTTTGGTACAATTACGTGTGACTGCATTAGATATAACGTCAGATTTACATGTTATTTTTGCTCGAGTCGATGAAGAATGTTAGGACACAGTAACGGTTAAACATAATTATTGCCTATTATTGCAAACATATCGAGGAAACGGCTTCCAGATATGGAGGGTAGCTGTGAATATATTGAATAGGCAGTAGCGGACAGCCGATGAGGGGTGGTCCTCCAGCTTGGGGGTTGGGCGAAGGGCTAACAACCCATCACCGTAAAAAACAACTTGTTACGAAACCTTCAAATAACCCTCGGAATGCATGTAGCACATATGGGTGAATCCAGAAATGGATATAGAGTGTTAGTTGGGAGACTGGATGGAAAAAGACCTTTGGAGAGGCCGAGGCTGAGACGTAGATGGGAAGATAATATTACAATGGATTTGAGGGAGGTGGGATATGATGATACAGACTGGATTAATCTTGCTCAGGATTGGGACTAATGGCGGGCTTATGTGAGGGCGGCAGTGAACCTCCGGGTTCCTTAAAAGCCAGTAAGTAAGTAAGTAAGTAAGTATTACAAACACATAAACCAACTACTTTACTTATAATGGCATTTAAGGAACCCGGAGGTTTATTGCCGCCCTCACATAAGCCCGCCATCAGTCCTTATCCTGAGCAAGATTAATCCAGTCTCATCACATCCCACCTCCCTCAAGTCTATTTATATATTATCCTCCCATCTACGTCTCGGTACCCCCAAAGGTCTCTTTCCCTCCGGCCTCCCAACTAACGCTCTATATGCATTTCATAATATAATGTCATAGCTACGGTAAGTCATTGCACAAATACAAATTAGGAAATTCGCTTCACCCAATTCCTGAACACTGACCAATGCAATAAATTATAATATTATAAACTTCTTTCATAATATAAGACGCAATCAAAATATTTTCGAATTGCACTTGTACGCCTATTTATTGTACCATGAAACATACATGTGAGTGTCACTGAAGATTATTGCTTCCATGCCCGTTGAGTCAGTCTACGGAAGAGCGTTAGGTTGTCTTAAAAACTGTGCTTCTACACGTGATTTTGTCCAAACATGTCAAGAACCAGTTGCGATTTTCTGGGATCACTCCATATACGCCTTATGACTATTCTTCTTCTCAGACTTTCAAGTGATGCCTTTAGCATATAGATTCCAGGCGTTTCTCTGGTTCTCCATTCCTTTTACCCTGTGTGTTGCCTACATTCAGAGCAGTCTGGAAACTTATTGGTTATCCGTTGTATATTATTGCTTTTCGTTGTGAATTGAAATCAAGCTTTTATTGCCGTTATAAAAGAAGTACTATAATTACGTTTTAGTTTGTATGCTAATATTTTACGACACTTGTACAATAATGTGGCAAATTGTGGACGATTTTGACTAACAATAAAAACTGTTCACAATGCCAGTGTGCAAAAAATTGAATACATAGAGCCTACATATACAAATAGGCCTACATTACATAACGTTATTCAATGGTAACTTGGAAACCGAGATTCCCCTGTTTACTCTTCAGACCTACCTAGGATGACAAAAAAATTAATGTTTTCAGGTATTTTATCAACAGTAATCTCACTAGACGTTTTGATTTATCTAGAGAAAATCAAAACTCGAGTGGGATTTAATTGACTATTACACGATTAGAAGAAAGTATACAAAGATTAGAAGTAACGAAGTACTCCAATACAATAAAATATTAATTGACTTACGAAAATACAACTGTCTTCAAATGTATTATTGCACCATCTCAACATTACAAATATTACGCTAGATGCATGCTAGATGACAGTAGTGAGTTACAGTTGCATTCCACTTCAATTATCCGAATCCCAGTAATCAACGTCACTTGACAGATGATTTTTAATAAATCTTAATATTAAACAATCTCTGATACGTGACTATCCATAATATCATATAGCAGAAGCTATAACATAACCTAACTATTTTCACAAGTGCTAGAAAAGTTTTAACTAACGACGATGACGATAAAAAATAAACATGAATAATTTTAAAGGGAATAATTATTGAATGTACAATTTTCAAATTTGAATGTGGTTGATGGTTCAATTGATGTTATATTGGACGTGTGCGTAATAGAAGTGGAACTTGTTGATTTAGGCCTACATGGTGTATTCAACTTATTCAGGATTTCCGAATGATGCTCTTCATTTATTTGTAAATAGGATTTCAGAAGATGCATAGGTATGATCAGTGATTTTTCTTTATTCTTGTTCTTGAATGCCAATGCGAGTCATATTTGAAACTGCTGTGCATCGACTGGAGTGGTTTGTAATTATATATATATATATATATATTTATTTATTTATTTATTTATTTATTTTTTGACGTCCAGACCAGCGCAGTTTCAAATGTTGGCAAACAAAGAAACAAATGCTAGGGACGCGATAAAATTAAACAAATGCTAGGGACGCGATAAAATTAAACAAATGCTAGAGACGCGATAAAATTGGTTGAAATACGTCCTTTCGTACCGTTTATTGGTCAAAAGTAGTATGACGTAGTAAGAGTGTAATAGTCTGATAAAAATATTCACTGAAGTAATTTATCACATATTGGACAATAAATTGTGTATATTAGTGTAATAATGAACGGGAGTAGCAATTCCACTCCGTCAAATTTTTTCTTTCATTTGTTTCCGTAGACTGTTTCTTGTTTCGTAGATAATTTTGTTTCTATCAAGACATTGTGTAGGACATTATGTGTTTCGTGTGAGGTAGGAATTCACTTTATATACATGATGTACTGTAATTGCAAACACACAAAATGCACAAATTGATCTCTACTGCTTTAGCGACAATCCCAGAGATGCTCTTCATAATGGTATTCGGGGATAAGACTAAGGCCCGGTTGCAGAAACGCAAATGAAATCAGTCCCTGATCGCCAATCAGTTGATGTCTGATTTGTTTGATTGTTCATTGCGTTGCACAAAGGTGAATCTCCAATCAACTTGTTCCGATTTACTAATTGCTGATTTAAGAAAGAAATGCATTTGACAACAGCGCTATTTAGCAACCACAGCCAATTTGATGCTGTTTAAAGTCGCGAAACGAATGCATCAAGTGGGCGATGACTAGGAAAACAAGTGAATGCTTTGCTGTTTTGTTGCTTTTTGTAGAAAGGATACAGGCGGATTCTATTTGTATATAGACTACAATATAATGAAAAAAAAAAATGAAGCAAAAAGAAAAAAAAACGTGAGGGGGCTTCTGTTGTGGGATTTGCTAGGGGAGTCGACAAGAAATTGGAATATGCATAGCCTCCATAGCCCAAAATACTCATAAGTCCATTTCCCATCTCTCTGTTTACAAATTGAGCTCGTAACCTATTCATTAAAAATATTTTTAAAAGTTAAAAATATTGTGTTGTCATATGTAGAACCCTGCCAACGGGCTACAACATTCCAGAATTTCAATGATGGTGTAGGCTACATATTGCCTGTATATTCACAGAAAAGAAACCTTTTCTATTTGGATAAAGTTCGGCATCATTTCAACCAGGTGACTGGATGGAGATGTGAGCAGTTTATACAATCAATTACTCTTGGAAATCCTGACATGGCTGAAAATTCCCTCTGGATTTGAAATCGTTCCCGGTCTGAGTTTCGGGACTTTACGAGATCCTGCGATAAGAAAGTATTTTCATACGTAACATTCCTAACTACTCGGCAAATAGTTGATTTGTGGACCCCAGCAAGATCACCCAAGACAGCCTGAAAAATTCCAACAGCATAAAATGTCAGCGTTATTAGAACTTCGTTCATAGAAGAAAGTGGAAGGTTTCGATTTGTCTGTCTGCATGTATTTGTTTCAATTTTTGAAAGTAACAAAACACACGAATCCTTACTTAACCTAAATCTTTGCTCAAATTCTATGTCATTATACATAAAAACAATTCAGGTCTGTGACGGAAATGCCTTCTTCTTAATAATATTTTTTTTATTCTAAAATTTCTTCATCAGAAAATCCATTTTGTCGAAAACAATATTGTAACGCTATAATTATTTACTATAGCTATAAATTACAGTAACTGCACTATAAAGAGAATAACATAAATACTTGATCAATGATCAGTCACTTAACCTGCAAAAATCTGTTGATCAAATCTAATAGAAGATTGATCTCCGATCAAATACTGATCGTTCTTTCTGCAACAGAAATACTGGGTGTTCATTTCAAAGTGTGTCATGACGTCACTGTTGTGAGTCAGCGATTTGAAGCGAGTTTCAGCTTTTATGTCAGAGAAGCTGCCTATTAATCAAGGCGTTCAATCTGAATTTGAGAACGTGTATGATATAACTTCAACGTCGTAGCAACAGATGGCGGTCTGTACGGTCTGTGTGCTACCATAACCTCTTTCGAACTGTGTTTTGCGCGGGCAAGTCGTATGCAGGGTATTTGTTATCATCGGTTGCGTACGGCAACATTCCACAATACAAATCAAATGCTCCGTGTCCATGTTGACCGTCGAAGTTAATCTCAACAAATACGTAAGTAATCGTCTTAACCCTCTCCCCATATCCAGACAGTAAGAAAAAAACTCACCTCAGTACGTGTTTCCAAACAGTTCACATTCCTGCTACTACAGGCGTTACCGTACGTATCGGTAAGTACTCTTCGGAATGAACGCAGTATTTACTAGGCAACTTCTCTGGCACATAGGTAATACGCCTCTGCGGAAGTGTAGGAAGATTGAATTCTCTAGGCTCAACGACTAGCCACATGACGGCATACAGCGAGCCATGACACACTTTGAACTGAACACGCAGTAGAACTGATGGCCAATCAAACCCTCCTTGACCGTCAATCATATTTTGATCGGTGTTTCTGCATAAAAGGTTCACAGGAAGTTATTTATATTACAGTTCGAATTTTGTAACATCTAATTATGCTCGTATAGAGTCAATTTGTTCTGGTACAGTAGCTTGGCTGCCGTCGCAGGTCACACAATCCAGTTTCCAGCTACAAACCCAAGTCGTATCTCCTTCCATCTCCCAAGGGTAAACGCGAGTAGGTAAACAGGTTTTGAACAAAGGAAATGCAGACCAAAATATCGACGGGAAAGAATTGCAAGCATTTTAGTATCCGAGTACATGACACTTAAAAAGAATAACATACCTATAAATCTGCTGAACTTGTGTCTTTATAAAAGATAAGGTAGCCAACTAAAACAGTCAAGAGAATATTGAAGACGGTTTATAAAATTGTCGATGATGATGATTATTATTATTATTATTATTATTATTATTATTATTATTGTTATTGTTATTATTATTATTGTAAGTTACTAGAGCTGGGGACGGAGCGAGTAGAACTGTTGAGTTACTCGGTTCTATCGGTTTATGTGCTTGGCAGCGGAGCACCGAAGTTAGTCGGTTAATCGTGCCCGTTACCGGTCAGTTCAAACGTTCAAACAGAGTTCACGTGTTTTACTTAATTCTAGCAGACAACAACGTAGGTACTGTTGTATTTAAATATTTTCTGCTGCAGGACAAATTATTTCCTTATCCCCAAGGAGGGCTGAAAGGCCTCTAGTATTGAAGAGAAGTTCATCCTATTATATGACCTGTCAAGTGGGCCTAATGAACACTGACAGTCTGAACATATTACTGTACATAATAATAATAATAATAATAATAATATTATTATGATTATCATCATCATCATTTTAGAGTGTTTGATTAATATTAAAATGTGTTAAAAAAGTGTATTATATTTTTCTTCTATTTGTGTTTATTGGATTTGTGTTACCTCATCAGTCATCATTTTATTTGTATTTATTTCTACGAATTATGTTACCTAATTAATTTAATTTATCAATAATATTACTCTTCACCAAAGAGAGCATGGTTGTGTTGAAGGCTAGTAATGTTATAAAATAAATAAACATTATGTTCTTCAGTTCAAGGTTCCACATTTTATTGATTATTTTATCCACTTTCCGTAATAGTAAATAATTCTGTGTGTTATTTTTAAGTGTTTTAGGCAGGGCTTCATGGAGCCCGTTACTTTCTATCTTCTTTTTTACTTAGCTGCAGCGTTTAACGTTTACCTCACATGTTAATTTATTAGCTGTTAGTATTATAAATTATTTTATCAATTTTATTTCGTCTGTCATATATAACAACACTGAAAGTTAAATAGGCCTTTCATACAAAATAACTCCGCAAATAGTTGTAATCACGCTAATGAAATTTGCAACAGTCATTTTGCAATGAAGAGAAGCACTTTTTTTCTCGTCAATTGGCAAAGCGAAAGCGCTTTAGGCCCACTACAACGCTTTTAAAACACGCTTGGTTTCACTTTCAAAGTACGTTCTAAAATCGACTTACTCTATCTAAATTTTAAATCTGCCGCCACAAATTTGTACTCTGTGCTGTACTCGGTTCAACCGAGTAATGACGTCACAGTAACTGCTCCGAACCGAACCGCTCCGTCCCCAGCCCTGTAAGTTACTACTATTATTTTTAATATTTACGTAGAATACGTTTCTACACGCCAAATGACGCCATCTCCTATTGTTGCGGAAATGAGGGCGCCGAAGTTGAGTTTGAAATAAGTCGTGCCGAGGGGTGTCCTTCTAATATCTCAGCATCGAAAACAGTTACAGACTTGTGCGACCACTCATTTGATTTATAATCGCGAGTTCTGTAATAATAAAGTGATAGTAGATACGTACGATACACTTTGAGTGGGTCAATGTGAAATATTTGTTGTTAGCTGGATAATTTCAGAATAACATAAGAAGAGGAAATATTTTGTATGCCCTTCAGTAATTACTTCTCTTATCATAGACCAGTCATGTCAACTGATTCCCATATGGGCAAGCGCGCGCTTTAGAGCTCAGGAGAGCCTGAGCGCTTTACAGCGGAAAGGAAAGAGACAGACGAGAGAGGTACTATATACCGCTTGGTCGAACTATATACAGAGATGGCCAGCACTGATTCAATGGATAAAGGGAAGAGAACTTATTAAAACTGTATCCATGTTAATTTTTAGATTTGTCTGAGAAGTATAAGTGCATTATAAGAATGTAAGTTTTAATTTTAATGCTCATGTTTCTCGGGTTTCCTTTTTATTCAAAAGCAGTATTTTCTCAACTTTTTACAGAAAGGTGAAATTTTCAGACATGTTTATTTAGTAGCATTACAGGTACTGAAATAATGTTTTCGTAAATCTAATACGAGTATATCGTAAATACGTAATATTTAAGATAGTGTATTGAAAATTTTGAAAATATTCGCATGGAAAATGTTTATAAGAAAATAAATTAACAAAGCAACTACTGTTACATCACAAGCAAAAGATACGTGCCCATGTGTTGTAAAAATGTCAGCTCTATAGCTTCAGCAGATTTCGAGAAAATAATTTAATATTATGATGATAGGAAGTTGCTCACCAATATCACCTTAAAAGCATTAAGTGATGAGGGTTTTGTTATATAATATTAGTTACAGTTGAAACATATACCTAGGTAACTTTGCTTTGTACTGTAATATTGTTTTGGTTAGTTTATTGATTACTTTTATAAGGCTAAAGATACCATCAATATCAATTCCAACTTACCATGTCATACTCAATCTCTTTCTTTGGGATATCAGTTTCTTTATGAATGATGTTTCATTCACTTAATGTAGTATAGTTTTACTACAATGAAATTTATGTGAATATTTCTTCTTAACTCTTTATTATGTTATTAACTCCAATATTAAGGAACTGTTGTTAGTACTTTGTTTTACAGACAATATAGACAACATCAAACAGCAAATAGCCATATAAAATAACGACATAAAATTTCACGTTCTGTTTGAAGTTTGTACACCACTGTTTTCTTAATCCAACAGGCTGCTTATTCATATACATAATCCTTCCTCCTTCCATACGTAGCGCTTGATGCCCGCGCACGAAGTCAAGGTCAGAAAAATGCCCTTGCTTTGACATCACTGTCATAGACCATGCACTCCATTTGTAAACCGAAACAAAAATGAAACATTCAGACCAAAGACGACTAATATTTTCAGGACAGTTTTGTCGCTGCTATGATTCCTTAATACACTACGTATTCCAATGAAGTAAACGGCAATCAACAGATGAAGGATAAAATAGCCTGTGTATCCAACATGACCTCGGCTTACTACTCCCGCCGGCACTGTAAAATATAAGGAGCAAGATATCCCCCCAATTACGAGTTAACCCTGAAGACGAGGAAGATGAACATCCTCGAAACGTCGATGGATCACCAACTTATTACATGGCTAGAAGCCCTAGAGCGTTCTGAATTATCACGTCGCCAGGAAAGCTTCAGTAGTTATTTTAAATTTGTTGGATAATCCAAATTTTTGATCAGACAAATTTTTATTAATCTTCTGTGTAATAAAATTAATGGATTAAGTACAGATGATGCTACTCCACCCAAATTTGTTATACCATACTGTATTAATGATTGTACTACTTTAAAGCTAAAAATACTATTCTCAATGGCTTCTTAGTGATACAATTTCCAAGTATTTTGAGTACCAATGTTCTTAAATATCATAGCCTTGTGTGTACGTTTTGTAAGCAATGTTCGTAAATATGATCATATTACTCCATCCCTGGAAACTATAGTTGGATTAAACTAGATAAGAAAAGAAATATACATTCACTTCTCCTTCTCTTCGAAATCTTGAACTCTTCTATTCCTTCGTACATGTCGTCTCGCTTCACTTACCTTTCTTCCCACCATAATCTGAACACACGCTCTCGCCATGAAACAATACTAACAATACCATCCCCTCGCACCTCCTCATACTCATCCTCTTTCACAATAACCCTGCCAAGACTCTGGAATTCGTTACCTGCTAGCATCAGGGACTGTCGAAATAAAATTGAATTCAAACGCAAACTTACTAGGCACTTGGCCAGTAATTGAGACTCGTTCAGACATGGTTTCTTGTAAATAGTTATCTTAATCTATCACAAAATATTTCAATATCCGGTAATTTCATTACTATAGATTTTTGTTACTGTAGGTTTAATTTGTAATTCAGTAAATACAAAAACATTCTTTGTTCTTAACTTCTATGATAAATTGTATAGCTTTCATTAATCAGGTAATCTTGTCGTAATTTAATTCTTATTGTTATTGTAATAGTAAATTTAATATTGATTGTAATTTTATTCTTCATATTATTTTCATTAATCAGGTAATCTTGTCGTATTTTAATTTTTATTGCAATTGTAATTGTAAATGTGATATTAATTGCAATTTTACTCTTCATATTACAGTTGTAATCCCCTGATAGAGGGGCAGAGAAGGCCTCATGGCCTTATCTCTACCAGGTTAAATAAATAAATACTACTAATAATACTACTACTAATATTACAAAAACTCTTACTTACGTACACTTACAAATGGCCTTTTAGAGAATCCGGAGGTTTATTGTCGCCCTCACATTAGCCCGCCATTGGTCCCTGTCCTGAGAAAGATTAATCAGACTCTTGCATCATATCTAACTCATTCAAATACATTTTAATATTATCCTCCCATCTACATCTCAGCCTTCCCAAAGATCTTTTTCTCTCAGGTCTCCCAACTAACACTCTATACACATTTCTGGATTCACCCATACGTGCTACATGCATTGCCTATCTCAAAAGTCTAGATTTAATGTACCTAATTATATTAGGTGAAGAATACAATGCGTGCAGTTCTGCGTTGTGTAACTATCTGTTTTCCTGAACTTTCCTAATGGCATAATTTTATTAATATATTATAACCTCTTAACGTAAGATTGAAAAGATTCTGTTCCTAACATTACTAAAACTTGTGTTTAATATTTTCAAAACGGATTTTCTTCCACTTGAACGCTGTTAACGGAGATTAATAAATAATAGATAAATAATCAAATAAAGGCAAACAAAGCATTTATTTTGTAAATTAGGTATTTATATTAAAGAAGGCAGAAAAGGACAACATAAAACTGTGACGTTTCAATCACAATAGTAATATGCGTTACAAGAGCGGTATGTTGAAGTTTTCATGTTCGAGAAAAAGTTTGAAAAAGCGAAACGTAGTTGAGCTTTTTTAATTTCCGAGAATTGAAAGAAAACATACCGCTCGTGTATCGTACATTATTTTGTGCGAAGATCGTTTATTACATACCTGAAAGAGGAATTTCTAATTAGTTGCAATGAAATCTCCATCTTGGTTTCTGTTCAATGACGGAAAATTTGCAAAACAAAAATATCTATCTTCAACATTGTTGCTTTAAAATAATTTCTGTGTTTAGGCTACTATACTCCAGCAGGCCGTGATATACGTCTGTCTTTTTTTCTCCCAGTCTATAAATGCGAACTTAAAACAAACGGTAAGATTATGTGATGAGTCTGGAATCTTGTTGATTTTTTCACGGCTTCCTTAATGTTACTTGCATTACGAATGCAGTAACTTTAGTGGAGTTGTAGAGTTTACTTAATTTTTGCAAATATTTAAGATCAATGATTAACAGTGCAATTTAAGTGAAATTGCAGTGGTAAGTTTCCAATTTATAATTATTACTATATTGAACGTCTCTAAAAATAATATTTTGTGCGAGATTGTGCGTATTTGCTTGTTTTCCGCACAGAACCAATACGCGGTAAGTGTGAAATACCACATTCAGTATTCCCAACGTAACACACATAACAATTTCCCTCTTCTTACCGCTTAAGCGCGACATTCATTTTACGGCTTTAGGCTTTTAACATATTATTTTTAGAGACGTTTAACATAGTAATAATTATAAATTGGAAACTTACCACTGCAATTTCACCTAAATTGCAATGTTAATTATTGTTTTTAAATATTTGCAAAAATTAAGTAAAATCTACTACTCCACGAAACTTATTGCATTCCTGATATAAGTAACATTAAGTAAGACGTGAAAAAATCAACAAGATTCCATATGCCGATGTTATTACTGCAATATGTTATATAAATAATATTGTTAAAATATTGAAATGAAAAATAAATCATTACATAACCTTACCGTTTGTTTTAAGTTCGCATTTATAGACTGGGGGGGGGGAAGAGAGACGTATATCACGGCCTGCTGGAGTATAGTAAACACAGAAAACATTTTACAGCAACAGTGTTGAAGAAAGATATTTTGGTGTTCGGAAGTTAGCGTCATTAAACAGAAACCAAAATGGAGATTTCATTGCAACTAATTAGAAATTCGTCTTTCAGGTATGTAATAAACGATCTTCGCACAAAATAATGTACGATACACGAGCGGTATGTTTATTTTCATGTTCTCGGAAATTAAAAAAGCTCAACTACGTTTCGCTTTTTCAATCTTTTCCTCGACCATGAAAACGTCAACATACCGCTCATGTAACGTATATTACTATTAAAAGTCTAAAGCAGGTAAATCAGTATGTCACTTAAGCGGTAAGAAGAGGGAAATTGTTATGTGTGTTAGGTTGTGAATACTGAGTGTGGAATTTTAGACTTCCCGCGGATTAGTTTTGTGCGGAAACCAAGCAAATACGCACGATCTCGCACAAAGGTATAATTCGTACAGATTTACTTTCAAAATGAAGATAGATTTAACACATTTAAAAAGGCATTCTGCCAAAGTTCCGGTCTCTGATTATAACACTGTGATAGGTATTAAAGTATTTCGTATAGGTGTATAAATAAAAAAAGAGTGATATCTTAATTGTTCATTAAAAAAAATAATGCATAACAACCTATTGTATTTGGGGTGTCAGCAACACCCCGCGCGACTCTGAATATTACAAAGTTAGGCGCGGCAGCTTAAGGGTTAAGGTGTAGTTTCATACACATGAGTGAACTTGCTCTAAAGAAAAAAAAGATGAAGTTTGCAAGTATACGCACAAGAAGCAAAAACTAGTTCACTCGAATGCTAAAAAATTGAGATTCTTGGCAGATTGCTCACTCTATGAACAAGTTTTTAAAATGATAAAACAGTAATAGGCTTATGGTAGCACACAACGTGTAAATGAGACAGAATAATTGCCACAATGTATGCGGGCTACACCACATAATCTGCAAGTATCAATCAACAATGTTTTCTCAGTGGCTGGACAACATTTTTATGATCATGACGACCTTCTTAAACAAGATTCTGGTTTCTGCCCTATTTAAAAAAAGAACGGATTCTCAGAGAAGATCAGTTACCCCTCCTTCCGAGTGGTAAACTCCTCCCAGAGCCTCCGCAACTCTGCAATCCTTGGCCTCCGCAATAAAACAGATTGTGTTGCAGTTCGAATGCGTTTTAATCGAGTCTACGACGTCTGTGTAAGATATAAAGAAGTGGGGAGAGTTGTATTTGTGCTGTATGAGGTACGAGAAAATCAGACTGTGTGCGTACTGGGGCGGGAACTCTAGCGAGCTGTTTGGACTGCAGTGAGGTTGCAGCGAAATTGAATGGTTAGCGCGGGTGACTATTACCTTTCTTGGACGGGCCGCCAGTTGAAAGTGGGGGAACTTTAAAAGGTGTGGACAACATTCGGATTTAAGACACAACATTATAACCACTCTTAAGCGTATGTGAAGCACACCTCGATTCCAAACGAATGCTCCGCAAATTCTAGCCGATTTCTTTTTAACATTTCTCAGTGCTGTAGAATAGCCTACATAAATGGCTTTTTATAAAATTATTTATTTTTTCGGGTTACTGTTCTTGAGGTGTAGAGCAACAACGTTAGAGTCATCAGACGTCTCAACAAATGACATAAATTTATCCTCTAGCACACCTTTCGAGGATTGTTTAAAGAAAGATTCGATATCATGTGTTCAGATACAGATTTATAGAAGTCTGAAGTCATTTTTCGATCGAGATATCGTTGATTTGACGGGAGGATTGTCTTTCGTTCGTGAGCGCGACTCCAAGAATCAAGCCAAGCCGAGAACGACAGAAGACGTATTGGAAGACGACCAAGTCCTGAGGGCAACGGACGTGGAAAAAAGGGAATCGGCTCTTGAATCATTCGTGTTCCAGAAGGTTATGGCCTTCTTCCAGGAAAGAAGTATTAGATGGAATCTCGCTCCCGCTTTCAGTGAGATGACTACAACTGCCAGGGGGATCGTCAATAATATACCGGAAGACTTCCGACAGAAGGTTGCCGATCTTGTGACTGAAGGTGAGATAGTTTTATTTTTTATTTAGGCCTATTATCTATGTGTGCTCCTCTTCATTAATTTTGTTTATTATTCAGAGAAAAATGATACATTTGACAGATTTCGAGCTTAATTTCATTCATCCTGAGTATTGATCTCTAAGTGACTAGATTAATAACATAACTCTCATCTTTTGGATTCCATAACACTAAAAGATAGCCCTAAATTACGATTAAATTTAATAACGCTGTTGTATACTATACCACTCTATGTTTTATTTATTTAGCTAGCTAGCTAGTAGGTAAAGTGAGTACAAATTAAAGTTATAAAACAAAAATATTTTTAGCCACTATCGTAAAAGCCAGGTACGTGTACGGTATGGTCTTAGCCAATAATATAACATAAAATTTACGAAGTTAGTTTACTAAATACAGTAATTGACTTGATTCAAACGATTAAATAAAACACAAGAGCCAAGAAAAAAGAGAGAGAGAAAACACATTTAACATACATTGACAATCAGACAGAAACCAGTGATATTCAATAAAAACATGGATATAATCGACAGAAATAAAAAGGTAAAAAATACACATATTTGTTAATGTTATATATCATGAATAATTTTATACATTTCTTTTTTGAAAGGTCCAATTTTAAAACATTTCAAATTTGGAAAATGGTTTGTAATTTTATTATAAAGTTTTGGACTGAAACTAGCACCATGTTTAAGAGCTGCACTTGTATGACATTTAGGCTCAATTAATGGGAAAGTAGACTTTTGTCTTCATGTCGATTAGATTTATGTATTATTTGATTTCTGTGGTAGTAAGTTAGTAAACTAGATTTATACATTTCTTCAATAGTTCATACTTTAAAATCTATATAAATTAAATTTGTTGGGTAATCCATATTTTTGGTCAGACAAATTTTTATTAATCTTCTGTGCAATGAAATTAATGGATTAAGTACAGATGATGCTACTCCACCCCAACTTATTATACCATATTGTATTAATGATCGTACTAAAGTTAAAAATATTATTCTCAATGCCTCCTTAACAATAAAATTTCGAAGTATTATGAATTTATGAATTGTTTCTCTTATAATTGTACATATAAAATCAATTTGTTTATCCCAACGTAAATACTGATCTATAATAATTCATAAATATTTGACTTGTATGGAAGGTGTTAGATGTGGGCAATTACAATAACTATTTGTTAATTCATTACATGAAAATATGTGATATAAATATTTTAACGTGATTTAAGTAATTACATATTAGGCATATAAGCCGATATAAGCTGAATAAATAAAAAAATATGTGATATATGTAGGCCTATATACATAATATTACTAAAGGGTTAAGTACAGCTTACAGCTGTGAAAGTTTTGGGAATATTCAACATTTTTTCCTCCATTACTGTATCTTGTACAATAATGAAAATTGGTATGTGTAAAACACTGTCCTTCTGCTATATGAAAAAATATATTTTTACGATTTAAAAAAGATTATTTATATTTTTTTTTTTCAAAATTCAATATGGTGGCAGTTTACTGTGAAGTGATTAAGCGTTTCCCTCATAACTATTAACTTGTTAACTTTTTCATGTTCTCTCTCTTTTATTTTATTACTGAAACTCATGTTCACAATATCATGCTCTTTCAACTACATTCCTTAATAAATAATACTTTTTTATTTTGTGCTAGAGAAAAATACTGATATTTGACCATTTTTTAAAATGAATTTATTTTCATCAGACAATATATCAAAGATAGAGAAGTAATCTTGCATCATATTATAGATATGACATGCATAAATACGGTACACACAAAAAATTTTATCAGAGAAAGTTGGGTAGTTTTTGAGTTATGGGAGAAACGCTTTATCACTTTACAGTGGATTGAATAAAAAAAAGTAAATAATTTTTTTAAATCGTAAAAATATATTTTTTTTTCATACAGCAGGAGGACAGTGTTTTATACATTCTAATTTTTATTACTGTACAGATACAGTAATGGAGGAAAAAATGTTGAATATTTCCAAAATTTTACTGCTGTAAGCTGTACCTAACTCCTTAAATTGAACATCTTGGTGCAAAAACCGGTAAAATTCAGAAACGAAAATTTTACAGGAGATAAAAGAAAATTTTCCACATGAACTGAATGTTCATTAATTTCAAACTGATTTTTAATAATATTATTATCTTACGTAAGTTTTATAGCTTTCAGTAACATATACTATATATACTATATAGCCGCCACTCAGTAAAATATAGAAATCAAAATCTAATTTAAGTTATTCTCTACATCTACTTATATAACCCCAAAACGTTTCACTTTCATATCATCAATATAGCGTTAATATGTATAATTAATGAAAAATAGTCACATCATGGCATTAACTACAATATTATTTCATTTCTAATGGTAATAATGTCATCAAACCACCTCAAGTTTTGTAATTTTTAATATCCAACACACAGCTGTACCCAAAAAATTACACACCACAGAATCGAACGTGTAAATTATTTTTAGTAAGTTAAGTTTTTAATAACCAATTTAATTTGAGCTCTAAATATGTCAGCATTCTTGCAGATCATGGCTTTCGTGTAATATTGTTTACTGTAGTGTGTGTTTTGTTTCATTCTGAAATGCAATTAGCTAGTGAGCTAGTTTAGCTAGTTCTCAAAACTGACGACAGATGGATTTTGGAAAATAGGAAAATTATGTTGAAAAGTTGACATTTCACTGAAAACTACTATTTTTTTCTGAAAAACTTTGAGTTCCAAGTTTCAAAATGAGGGGTCATTTATTAAAATCCGTTCAGCCGTTTTCCCGTAATTTCCATTACCAGTTCAAATTATATATATATATATATATATATATATATTTGGGGTTATAACATGAAATTCTCAACTAAGTATTTTTATTTGTTGATAACATTGAAACAGTTTGTCCATTATTTAGTGTTTCTTGAATCCCGAAAGTTCTTTGAACACAGAATATTAAAAATTGATCCCAAACCATCGCATTATTTCCTTTTGCATTTGAAGGTGTTGAATGATACATAGTGATATGACCAGCTATTGTTCAGTTTGTCGCATTGCTCTCTTAAGTATGGTAGTGAGTGAAAGTTAACTTAAGTCACGACCAACGTTTTCAGTTCAGGTAATCACTGAGGTGTGACGTATCTGCGACGTACGCCAAGCGCACAGATTGGTCCCGGTATCTGTACCTGAATTCGTCGGGGCGCACCTATGCCATGCGTAAGCCTACCGATTGACCGGGGGGCGCAATTATGCCATACCGATGCAGAAGTCAGGCAGATTTTATCTACGGAATAGTCGAGATGTCCATAGCGAATGTATAAACTACATTAACATACCAGCAACGACCCCCAAGGACTACTTGACGTAAGACACCCAAAATGGAAAGTAAGAAACCGGAAGCAGAGCTTTACGCTTATTTCTCTCAAAGGCCAAGATAGGGTCAAATTTTAGAGCAATTCTTGTACGTATGTTAAGAGCATTTTTTTTTCTGAGGAAGACTAATTTGAAGCTTAATTCTGTATAGTTCAATAACAATTATTAATAATTAAAATCAATAGTCTCCTGTTCCTTTTATTTTCGTAATGGCTAGCAACCAGTTCATTTTTCAATTTATCACGTAAATTACAAATTTTTTAAATTTCTTCTCAATGTTTGAAGATTTATTTATTGCAGGCAGAGATATACAAATAATTTTCATAATTGTATCAAACGAAACATTCACCTGTCTACAGTAGTATACAGAATGTTACAAAAAAGCATCCAATACTTTAGGAGGTGATAGTATAATGTCTAATAAACATGAGTCCTACAACACATATTTCCTGAGATCTGAACACTTATTCATAGGAGATGCTCAATGTGACGTCCATTCATGGCAATGCATTTCTCCGCCCTACAATACAGCAGATTGCCAGAAAATCATACCGTAGTTGACACCTTGGCATGGAATAACGATACGACGCAAGGAATACTGAAAACAGAAGTTTGGTTGCGGATATGAGCGGGATTCAGCAGAGATGGTGTTGTGAATTTTATAATCAGCATATGTGGGCTTTTGAAAATTCCCATGGAGTTGAAGAAACAATGTATCACCACCGATTCTCAATCAATGTAAGGGCAGGCGTTCTTGGTGACAGATTAGTAGGGCCATATGTGCTACCAGAGAAACATTCAGGATTTTCTTATTAACGTAATCCCTGCCTTGCTCGAGAATGTGCTATGTCAGCAGGACTACAGATATTGCTCATGCACGATGGCGCACCAGCACATTTTCTCGCAATGTGCGTGAATATCTGACGTTGACATTTCAGGATCACTGCATTGGTCGAGGAAGCCCCATACACTTTGGTCTGGTCGTTCCCCAAACCTAAATCCCCTAGACTTTTTTTATGGGGACACATGAAGGAACCTGGTCAATTTCAAAGGGTACGTGATTCATTACGTCAAAGGACAGAGGAATGCATTGTCATGAATGGACGTCAGATTGAGCACCTGCTATGAACAAGTGTCCAGATCTCAGAAAGTATGTGTTGTAGGACCAATATTCATTAGACATTATTTCCTTGCTTTGATGCATACTAGCACCTCCTAAAATATTGGATACTTTTTTTAACACCTTGTATAATTTACAAAATTATCGGATAGGTCATGACACGGCCCTTAATTTACCGTATAGGACTATAATATTTTTGGCAGGGACTCGGTTTAGAGCATTTTTTACTGTAGGGACTCACTTTGTCAACTCCGAAAGTTACTATGTTTCAGTCGATCTTTCAATAAATCAATGAATGAGTGGGGAATAGGAGTAGAAATAATTAAAAGATAGGTACGCGAAAACACGTTCTTTCAAGGGAAACTTGGGATGAGAGGAAGTGTCTATGTGAGTTTCAAGCCTGTTGGCTTGATCGGTCCTGAGGACATAATTTGGGGAAGGGTGTGTATTCTCACCAAGGACAAAAAGAAATGTATATCCCTGGCTTAGACACTGACTGAGGGTGGGTCATATTTGTCATCCTCATATATACTAATAAAAAATAAACTATAACATAATTTTGTCTAGTAATTTTCGCTTTTACATAAAAAAAAAGAAAAGAATTGGCGTTAACATGTAGGCCCTATAATGAACTATCTATATTGAGAAGGAAGATCGCATTTTTTTAATTTGTTGTATTATATCAGATCTGTCTATCTATATGTTTGTTACGTCAATTATACACGTACATGAAACATGTAATTATTAAGTTTCATTAAAATGAGCAGTTCTGATAAAAATATGCATTTGAATGTATTTCTTGCCACTAATTATGACATTGGTATATTATAAAATTGGAAATATCCGGAACTCGACTTTTCAAAACTTTAAGGGCCCCTTCAGAGTCGTGGCTCAAACTGGTGGCGCGTTAGTGGCGCTGAAAACGCGCGTTTGAAACACTGCTTAAGGGGAGACAGAGGTGAATATTTCAAAATCCACAAAATGTATCCGATTTGTTTGAAATTGATCGTGGATACTAAGTATGTTATTAGTAATGGACATACCAAGTTTCAACTTTCTAAGTACCATAATTCTTTAAATATTAATAATTGTGTAAAACTTTATATCGTTTGATGTAAAATGCTCCATGCACCATATTTTCAATATTTCTTTTCATTTATATGTTCCCAGAAGGTATATAAATAATGAAAATATTAGTTTATTATGGGAATAATACAGTAATACAGTTATCTTGGTTTTAATTTCATACTTTTAAGGGCACAAAATCAAAAACTAACATCGGAACATGAAAATAAAGATAATACAAATGGAAAAAACTAAATTTTCATTTTTTTTTTCAGTTTTGTTCGAAAATTTCACCTCTGCCTCCCCTTAATACACTGAATTTTTGTAGAGAATTTTTCAGTCTTCCAGTGAACATGGACATAGGGAGATACAAGACAACTTTGTTATACGGAGAAAGAATAAACGTAAAAATAGAAGAAGAGTCTGAGTTCATCCATTGTTTTTTTTTTTTTTTGAAAGACAGAATCGAAGACTATTTCACACTTTATTTCAAGATTTATATCAGGACGATAAAAAGTTTTTTCTTCGTATTTTCACATGTTTAAGAAACCATTTCAAGAGCTTCTAGCAGGAATTAAAAATTAAATTGGAAAAAAATACATCGTGGTATATAAGTATTATTTTAATTTACCGAAGTACATATGATATTTCCATGCAGATATTCTGCGTCATCATACGATGAAAGAGTAATGGAACGAAAAAAATTCTCTCCGGCGCCGGGATTTGAATCCGGGTTTTCAGCTATACGTGCTGGTGCTTTATCCACTAAGCCACACCGGATATCCATCCCGGCGCCGGACAGAATCGTCTCAGTTTAAGTTCCAACTCTTGGGTTCCCTCTAGTGGCCGCCCTCTGCACTACGTCATAGATGTCTATGAATGTAGGACTGAAGTCCACACAGGTGCACTCGTTATGAGGTACTAGTTGGCCGGGATCCGATGGAATAAGCGCCGTCTTTCATCGTATGATGACGCAGAATATCTGCATGGAAATATCATATGTACTTCGGTACATTAAAATAATATATATGATATGCGTAAATCACTTCGTGATTTAAGACGGCGCTTATTCCGTCGGATCCCGGCCAACTAGTCGCTCATAACGAATGCACCTCAGCACATGTGTGGACTTCAGTCCTACGTTCATAGACATCCATGACGTAGTGCAGAGGGCGGCCACTAGAGGGAACCCAAGAGTTGGAACTTAAACTGAGACGATTCTGTCCGACGCCGGGATGGGTATCCGGTGTGGCTTAGTGGATAAAGCATCAGCACGTAGAGCTGAAAACCCGGGTTCAAATCCCGGCGCCGGAGAGAATTTTTCTCCGTTCCATTACTCTTTCATCGTGGTACATAAGGCTATATACTGTCTTGGCGGTGTAAGAAATTGGTGGCCAAACGTCATTCATTAACAGCGCCATTAAAATAGTGGCGTGGCTGTGGCTCCATCTGAAACCTACAATTTAATTCCATATATCGCGACGGGAACGCCACTTTTAGCGACCGTCACCAGCGACAAAGCCAACCACTCAGACCGTCTGCAGCGCCACTAATCCGTGGCTTCGGCCGCTATTCTGTGGCTGCGTCTGAAGGCCTCCGCTTAGGGAAAAGGTGCCTAATTCCGTGATATCCCAAATACCGTAATAAAATTTCAATTGACTGCCATGGAGTTGTGGTCTCTGACTTTTTGAAATACCTAACAGATGCCAGGAGATGTCTTCTTTTCAATTCTATTGACTACCCGCATTTTGAATAGAAGCAGTCGACTGCAGAAGATTTTGTTCAGTGAAAGGTGGCTGACCAGTAAGTTTTTCTTTCTCTTGTGACCGCTCCTGAAGAAACATTTTATATTTGAGGTATGAATTAATATAGCATTATAAAAATGATATATTACTGTAGATTATAATCAGCTGAATCAATGTGTATGATTATTTAAACATTGTGAGACAATAACAATGTTACAGGAGCTTTCCCATTTTCGGATTCATTTTCATATTTCTCCTTCCTGGCTCACCTGACCAGTGATGCGAACGCTAAATGGTGAAAATTAATGTCTATGAAAGAAAATAGTTCGTGGAAATAATAATAGAAATAAGATATAGAAAACATCAATCATAATTATAATAAAATAATAGGGTTAACTGTATATTTAACTTAATTACTGCTGTTGTTAGGAATATAAATAATTAGAAATAATTGTGTTCTAATTCAATTTACTCAAATTTAATTTTGTATTGAATCTAATTTTCAGTTTATTTTGTTTATAATATATTAATATGTAATATGTATTCCAGTAGTTACACAAGTATTTTCTATGAAATTTGTCACTTAGGCTCTTTTTCTATGTTGTAATTCCTTGTTTAATCCATATTAAAACAATATACCTTGACTTTAAAGTGTTTTTCCAAATAGACGTTTGTTTTATGAGTAGTTAATGAGGATTATTTTAGTATCACGGAATTAGAATATCACTCACGGAATTAGGAAACCACTATCACGGAATTTGGATCCCTGTCACGGATTTAGGAGCCACTGTATAACAATGAAGAATCATATATTTTATATAAAACTTGTGAAACTGTTGACACTGAATGTTGTAAAATCTGTAGCTAAAGGACCAAATAACGTCATTTAGGTGTTCTTTGCAAATTTTTAGTAAAATTTTGGCATAAATATAATAATAATAATAATAAATTTAGCCAGCTAGATCCCGTAAGGGCAAGGGCCTCCTGATTGACAGGGCTTGGCTCAGTACACTTCACTCGTTAGGTGAGCGGATCCTAAGGAATGTTCTATGTACACAAACACTATGTAAGATTCGCACCACACTACACACTGAGGATGGTGGCTTCTAAATTTCTCCATAGCTGTCTGTCTCTTGTACTGCTCGTCCAATGTACTCCTGCCTTCTTCTTGAAGAAATCGGCCCATCTAGTTGTCTGGCGATAGACTTCATTAAATATGTCATGGAATTAGGCAACCTTACCCTATATCCATTATTCACAAGCGGCAGTGCTTCAGCAACGCTTCTAAAAGTTGCCTCGTCTGAAGGGACTCTAAATGTGATATGCAACCACTCATCAAGTTCTTTGTACTTTCAATAGGTAGAGGCAAGAAGAGAATCCTGAAGACGTTGCTGCCAATTCTGATCGGAGTGAAGGTGAAGGCAGTTGCCGTCATGGTCTTGGCGTACTTCGGAATCGCTCTGATCGCCAAGAAGGCCCTGCTGCTCAGTCTGATCTCCCTGGCAATCTCTGCGTTCAGTATGATGAGGAAGTTCCTGAGTCAGCGGTCTCACCACCCCCACCACGAGGTCCACGAGTCGTACGCGTCCCCGCACAGCTGGGGAGGATACAGCATGGGGTATGACTCCTCAGGGTACGGCCACGGAGAGTACGGCAGCCACTCCTCACAGGTGGCTCACACCATGGCCTACGGCAGTCAGAAAGCTGCACGACGACGGTAAAGGTATATATAGGGCATGCTTAATACGTTTACTGCAGTAAATACGTGAGATATTTCAAATTAAATGCTCCATATTTCAATAGGTTTCGATTTTAATGTGTAAGATGCATTCATAAATTTCAGCCTGATAGTTGAAAGACACACTTATGTTTTTATAGTAGTGCTGTTGATCGATCAAAATATTTAATCGACTAAGTATTTGAATTTAATCGATAGATTAATCGAGTTTTGATCGAGTTGAAAAAATGTTTTAATATACTGTAATACACAATTATTGTTAAATTTAACTTGTGTTCGGTGATAAGCATAAATATTAAATGTTGTATATGTTGTTCACATGCTCCGGATTAAGTGCCGCTCTACGTTTAGTAACAATATTTCCTGCATCACTAAACACGAAAAAACTTTTTTTCTGTCAAGCACTTCTCCACGATCGTTTAATTCAAATCCAAACGTTTCACCGAGTTTACTTCTCAAATTCTCATATGATATAACAGAGTTTACACTTTTCACAAACCACAGAAAACTGATTTTTTTTCTTTATCAAACTAAACACACAGCCTTCATATAAAAACTCAGTACAGAAACTGCAAATGCAAAACTACAGCGGTCGAAACAGATGACTAGCCTCTATTGTAATCGAATTACCAGATTTTAAAAAGAGAAGAAGGTAGGCTAGTTACGCTCTCACTTGCACACAGTGTAGACATGGCTATTTTAAAAGGGATGAGTAGGACGAATCCCAGAAAAGTATGTATTTCATATGCTAGGAAGATGAACTAACAACAAGGTGGAAGTATTCTTGGAAAACCATAAAATTTAATAAGGATTTTGGATTGTTTCAACTTTCAATACAGGTAGACTAGCTCACTGTCCTCATATTTCCATCTCTTTCTGAAGTGTCTGTGCAAAGATTTTCCCTATTCTATCTGGTTTATAGTTAAAAAATAACAGTAGGCCTACTGTTGTGTTTTTAAGTAAGCAATTTCCGAGAAAGGAATATTGTCGGCATTTTTAGTATGAGTTTGTATTAACAAAATAATAATTAATATAAAGTACAACCGATTAATTTTAATCGACTCGATTATTCGATTAAATATTTTGATCGATTAATCTTACAACAGAAATTGATCGATTAATCTAATCGATTAATCGATTAAATCCCACAACACTATTTTATAGTGACCATAAAGTCTGGATACATCGAAAAAGACACCCATTCCTTTGTCTTCCTTCCTTCTTTTCTTGTCTCCCTTCCTCTCTTATATTTCTTCTCATCTTTTATTTCCGATTTATTTCCTTCTTCACCTTCTTCTCTTCCTTTTCCCCGCCACTTCATCTTTTAAACTTCATTTCACCCTTTCCTTCCTCACATTCTTCTCTCATTTTTTCCAAAACAATCTCTGTTTTCCTTCATTTCTTCCGTCTTCGTTTATATTTTTTTAATCCTCTTTTTCATCGAATTCTTCTATCCATTCCTTCTTCCGTCCTATTCTACGTCACATTTCTTCTCACTTTTTTTCATCACTTTCTTCCCTCCTTTTTGTCGTCTTTCTTGCATTATTCTGTTTTCTGTTTTATCTTCTTCCTTTTTTCCTCATATCGTTTTATTTTCATCCCCTTTTTTATCTATTTTTTGTCCTTTTCATTATTTTCGCCATATTTGCTTTCTTCCCCACTTTATTTTTTCCTCACTCTCTTTTCTTCCTTTTTTCATTTCCTTATATCCTTAACTCCCTTTTCTGTTGCTTGTCTCCCTCTTCCTATTTTCTTTTCTTTAGTTTTTTTCTTTTTTCTACTTTATCTCTTTATCTCTCTTTTCATTAGCCTACGTTTCTCACATTCCTCTCCTTTTTGCCGTATTTCCCTCTTCATCTTCCTTCACCTATTTCCTCTCTCTTCTTCATCTGCTTCTCTTTTTTCCCATCTTTTCTTTTTTTCTCATCCTCTTCCTTTATTTTCCTTATATATCCTCATCTTCAGTTCTATTTATTTCTAACTATCTTCATTCCCTTTTTCTCTTTCCTTTATTTCTTCCCTTTTCTCTTCTTTACCTCTTCATCTCTTTCTTGTTCTTTTCTTTCTCATTTTTTTCTTTAATCAGGTATCTTCAACCCCCTGAACTGATGGTGAACCTTTCCCCTCGAGTCCAAAACGAAATTTTAACTTTATTTTATGAAACAGGCCCCTGATAGAGTGTTACATAAAAATACTTTATTAACTTGTCGGACTATAGTAATGTTCTGAAAGTTGTGGTATCGGTAAAATGTTTATGTAAAATGTTTTCTTTTGTAAATTTTATTCGTAGTTTAGTATATTAAGTTTTAATTATTTCATCAATATTTTTATTAGATGTAGAGTCAAGCGAAGACGAAATTTATGAACAAACAGGTTAGTAAAATCACTTATGAATATCTATTTCATCAGAAGAAAAAATACGAACAAACAGGTTAGTAATAGTTATTTATATATCGTAACGTTTCATATTACAATACGAGATTGGTGGCCTCGTTTCATAACCAGTCGAGTACTATAATATGAAGTTACGATAAGTATATCGACATCTTTTTCCACTTTGATAAAAAATTAATTTTTATGATAAACGTAATTATATTATTTTTTTATTAATTTTGAACGTGTCTTTTGTGGAGAGGTATATTATTTTATTATTATGTTATTCCTGCGAGAGGCGATTACTTTATGTTTATTTTATCAGTTTTGAACACGATAGGTTTTTGTTTATAACAAAAGAACAGCAGTGCTAGGAGTAATAAACAAACATTATGAAAATTAATTCAAACAAGTATTCAGATATTGAAAATGTTGAAAATTCAGTAATTGTATGTTTACAGTAGTTACTATCCCGCATAAGACAAATAACTATTATAATAAATAAATAAAATCAATTCAATTTAATTTAATTTAATGTGTGGTTCACATTACGCAATCAGTTAAGTAATGCCAGTATCATTAACTTACTAGTTGCGAACTAGAAGTACCATTATCTAACTAGTTGCGTAATGGAAGTATCATTACATAACTAGTTACGTAATGGAATTTTTACATTTTTATTAGTACTGTAAAGTGCACATTACATAATCAAAGCGAATGAAATAGTAATATGCGTTACAAGAGCGGTATGTTGAAGTTTTCATGTTCGAGGAAAAGTTTGAAAAAGCGAAACGTAGTTGAGCTTTTTTAATTTCCGAGAATTGAAAGAAAACATACCGCTCGTATATCGTATATTATTTTGTGCGGAGATCGTTTATTACATACCTGAAAGAGGAATTTCTAATTATGCAATGTAATCTCCATCTTGGTTTCTGTTCAATGACGGCAAATTTGCAAAACAAAAATATCTATCTTCAACATTGTTGCTTTAAAATGTTTTCTGTGTTTACTATACTCAAGCAGGCCGTGATATACGTCTATCTTTCCCCCCCCCCCAGTCTATGATGAGTCTGGAATCTTGTTGATTTTTTCACGGCTCCCTTAATGTTACTTGCATCACGAAAGCAGTAACTTTAGTGGAGTTGTAGAGTTTACTTAATTTTTGCAAATATTTAAAAACAATAATTAACAGTGCAATTTAGGTGAAATTGCAGTGGTAAGTTTCCAATTTATAATTATTACTATATTGAACGTCTTTAAAAATAATATGTTAAAAGCCTAAAGCAGTAAAATCAATATGTCACTTAAGCTGTAAAAAGAGGAAAATTGTTATGTGTGTTAGGTTGGGAATACTAAATGTGGAATTCTGGACTTTCTGCGGATTGATTTTGTGGGGAAACCAAGCAAATAAGCACGATCTCGCACAAACAGTTTTACGACACCAACTTCAATAATTGTAATTTGTGTTTATTTACTGTGTTTCATGCACTTTAATCTCGTTAAAAATATCATAATTTTCATTTGTCGTTACCATAATTTTGTCTAAAGAATTTGATATCCCTAAGTAGGCCTATAACATCGTTTCAACATATCATTCCATATAGGGTACACAAAAATGCCGCTTTAGGCTGATATTCTCAATGTCCCACCTAATAAATATCTTTATATCTTTTTGTTCTATTGTGATTGTTTTACTACAATTTATATATAAAACACACGAATTATATAAGTTATGTTGTTTGCTTTTCAGGCATTGAAACGTTCTCTACAACACTGAAGAGTAAGTACGGACCTCTACAAAAGAAAAAAAGGCATCTGCTATTTTAACTCAACTAATTATTAACTAACCACTCAGAGGAATACCAAAGGTCTTTCAGAAGAGAGCCACAAGACTATTGATACTGTTTACGATCTACAACCTCACATTTATCGTACAAATCTTACTTATGCATAAAGACGTGACTCAAAGCAATATACAGTGCATTCAGTTTGAAACAGGACAGCGCATTGAGAAGTACATAACATAACTATGTGTATATTTTATTTGTTGCAATAATATACATTCAGACATCATATAGGGCCTTTATAATTAGTATCCGAGCAACAATCATTTTGTTCTGTAAGCATAGCGAGGAGCTTACAGCTTGGTGAGTGTAATTTAATCATTCGGTCATATCTCCTTGTTATGCTCTCAAAATTAGCGACTGTTGTGCTATATAAAGACGACGAATAATCGGATCTCCGTTCTTTGAAACAACCTTGAATGCTGAGGTTTACCAAGATATTGTCCACCAGTTCGTATAAGTGGATGAAAATGGATGAACGTGATTCCTGGATACGGCAAAACGGTTTAACCTGTCATATAATAGATATAACAATGACGCCGAGGGAACTTTGACGACAGAATCATACGTACAGGACTATGGCCTTCAAGATCTCCAGATCTTATTACTCCAGGTTATTTTTTGTGGAAACAATTAAAAAAAACTCTTTCACCTTATGATGACGCAGAATATCTGCATGGAAATATCATATGTACTTCGGTACATTATAATAATATATATGATATGCGTAAATCACTTCGTGATTTAAGACGGCGCTTATTCCGTCGGATCCCGGCCAACTAGTCACTCATTACGAGTGCACCTCAGCACATATGTGGACTTCGGTCCTAGGTTCATAGATATCTATGACGTAGTGCAGAGGGCGGCCACTAGAGGGAACCCAAGATTTGGAACTTAAAACTGAGACGATTCTTCCGACGCCGGGGTGGAATCCGGTGTGGCTTAGTGGATAAAGCGTCAGCACGTAGAGCTGAAAACCCGGGTTCAAATCCCGGCGCCGGAGAGAATGTTTCTCCGTTCCATTACTCTTTCATCGTATGATGACGCAGAATATCTGCATGGAAATATCATTTGTACTTCGGTACATTATAATAATACATATAAAAAAAACTTGTACAAAAACATTCCAAATGCCGTGAAAGAGCCGATGATCATCACTGCTAACATCCAGAGTAATAATAATAAATTTAGCTTCCCTTATGAAAAGGTTGCCAGATTTGACAAAGCGTATTACATA
This sequence comes from Periplaneta americana, assembly GCF_040183065.1. Classification (NCBI taxonomy): domain Eukaryota; kingdom Metazoa; phylum Arthropoda; class Insecta; order Blattodea; family Blattidae; genus Periplaneta; species Periplaneta americana. The sequence continues at coordinate 38,983,459 of NC_091120.1, read as the reverse complement.
TAATTTCGAAACACACCTAAAAGGTAAAATGATATACATTTGAAACGGTTAGGGAATCGAATATACAGAATGTCAGAAAAATTTACACCTAATTAGCGTTTGTGCTCATTTACAGTTAAGAAAGGGAGGGGGGGAAATATCATCAGATAGGTTAGAATGATTTGAATGCCATATACTGCGAGAAAAATAATAGTACGGATTGATTGGCATTTATATCTAAACCAATCAACAGCCATCGGTTAAGATAACTTGAAATTTCCATTATCACTCCCATACAAATGATTTCTCAATATCTGAACCGATCCTCTGAGGGCACTAATGGCTATTTCCTTCACAATGCTGTGTGTTAGCCCCAGGTTTTTACATTTGTTGGCAAAGAAGGAGGGTATGGTACCTCGTGCTCTCACCATCAGACCTATCACATCAATGTGGGACAGGCTATATTTATCTTTATAGAACGGGATTGTTGGTTCATAGATCCGTTTCTTTTCACTGTCCACCTCATGCGGTTGATCTGCATGTGTCTCAAATCTGATGGTGGGATCGAGAATGTATGCCGAGTTGTTCTAAATGGCAATGATATCAATTCGCCGAACATTTCCTTGTGTGGCTAGTCCCTGCACCTCTTGATGGATTGTAAACCCTACTTCCTACAGCGCCTCGGCCAGCATAGAACGGACAGCATGGTGACGGATGTTGCGAAGGAATGCCCTATAAGGTTGTTAGGAACATGGCGAAACCTTTTGGATAAACAGAGGGAAATTATATATAATATATGCTCCAGCTGTCTACCGCGGATCTTCTTTTAAACTGAACGCTAGATATATCATGTGACATGCATGACTTTCAATAACTTTAAACTACAATGGACTTCCCGTAACTATAATAAGACAGTGCGTAAGTAACATTTACTTAATTTAACTTTGTATTTATTAAAGCGAAAAAAGTTTATAATATTTGCAATGGATCAATTATCTGGATAGGATGAATAGGGTCACGAGGATAGTCACTCATCTTTTTTAATTCTTCGTCCGTTTAAGTCACTACTCAGTCGTCTTCGTTGGTGTATAATTACTAGGTAACGGATTTCTAGTTCCATACCTAGACTGTTATTTAGATATCTCTACGTTTCTTGTACACAGGATCCCCCTATTGAAATTCTATAGGACCTAGAATGCCTAAATGAACCATAAATACCTATAAATGCCTAAAATCCATATTTATACCTGAACATCACTATTGTTTTTTTAGTATTTTGCGTATATTAAAAATAAAAATACCGTTAAATTAGGCTCTATAAAATAAGTCATGAAACGTAATATAAAAGCCGTGATCAATTAAAATATAATAAAATATTCCTAAAAATAAAATGAAGCGACAACGAAATAAATGTATAAGATGCAGATCTAAATACTCTGATACTCAAGTTCATAGCAAAAGAGTCAAATCGAACTTCACGGCAGAGAAATTTCATATAGCTGACAGTAAATTTCGGTGGTTAAATGTAGTGTAATGACGTTGTAAAATAATCGTACTATTTTTAAAAATACAGGTTGGTTCAAAAGTTCCGTTCCGTATTGTTGAAAACGTATATCAAAATGTAAAAAACTTTAGATATGTTACTGGTGACACTATATGATAACATACCAGTAAATTTAAACTTGCCTCACTTCTATTTCAAGACAAACTCCTCAAAGCTATATAGTTTTCACACAGTGGACAACACAGCCATGAGCTGTGAATGTTACAGTACTATAACATAAATTGAGGACCATTTTTGCAAAATTTTCTAACTGAAAAAACTAAATTTTACAGGAGAGACAAAAAAACTATAGTAAGCAAGTTTTGCTGCAACTCTCACCTATAGCAGAAAGCAAGTTTTGAAAAAACGATCAAACTTTGACACACTACAATGAAGAGAAATAACCCAATTTTACTAAGACGCCTTTAACATCATGTAGAGGCCTGCCTTATGTTAACGAATCCATCAAACTCTCAATTTTGCAAATTTTGCAAAAACGGTCCTCAATTGGAAATCATTTCCGTTATTTGTTGAAATTTAAATATTGGAATATAATCTATATATAAACATGAACATCTTCAAAATATTTGTTTGTAATAAAATGAAATTATGCATATCTATAAAAACTTCTAAAAATTAATAAATAAAAATATAAATCCAATAAAACAAAATTTAGTTCTTTGTTGAAATTCTAATATTCGAACACTACCTATACTACAATGGTCATTCTGAAAAAAAAGAGTCTACTAATTATTTCCAATAAAATCGCTTTTAGAATAACACAGAAAAAACAATTTGGAAACCAAAGCTCATGATATATGAAAAACAGTATGAATAATGACATAAATAAAATGGAAGAAAATAATTTGGAACCAGAGAAATTCATAAATGAAGAAAATGAAGCTGCACATCGAATTTAATATCCTGGAATTTTCATGACTCAGACTACCAAGGGAGGAAACAAGATCATTTCACGTGAATAAAGCGAATTACTTCTTAAAGTAGATGTTATGTTATTGTTATTTCAAAATGTTAGTAGACCATTAGCAGACAAACACAAGACTTTTAAAAAATAAATATGGAGAAAAATGGAAACAATACTAAAAAATCATCAATGGGGTAATTCTATACCCCCTTGGTAGCAGGAGCATTAAAGGGATCATGTATGATGTAGGGGAGATCGGTGGTGACGCGCAAGGGAATTGTAACGCGGGGGGCTTATTGCATGCACATCATTCTATTCCGAATAGTACCCCATCCGTGCGTGGACAGTCCCAAACCGTGCCTTCCCCTAAAGAGGGACTAATAGACTAGAATTATCTTTTACTAATGCAGGAAAATAATTGTAAGAACTGTAGTACTACTTCTATATAATATTGTAAACAAGCCTTCATTTTATAATTAAATATCAAATGATTACTTCAGAATGTGACCCAATTCAATCTATTGCAAATCCCGACTAGACGAAGTAGGTGAAAGAAACGAATCACTGAATACTTTACTTTAAATTAATGACTATGATTATAGTATATGACATAAATACGAAAACAAAGAATATAATTTCATTAAAAGTATAATCTTATAAGTATATTTAATCAGTAGGTAGTATACGAGTATATTTAACCAGTGACTTCAATCTATATATTCTTACATTCCTTGCGTAACGTATTATCTAACAAAATAAATTTAATTTTATTATAGTGTTCAGCATATCAAAATATAAATGTTGTAATAAACTCAATGAACATTGGTGCTAGTATGAAACATTTCCAAAATGTTCTCTTATTAACCTCACAAACAAAAATGTAAAACTCTCTAATATAAAAACGATTTCAGAATTAACTATTTCTTATAAATCATTTACAATCTTTAGCTATAAATTAGATACCAATGAAGCACTAAAATATAAAGAACAACTGACAGACATCTCATCAGATCTATTTAAAGAAAATATGACTGACATTTTATCAACAGTAATCTCACGAAAGGTTTTGATTTATCTAGAGAAAATCAAAACTTGAGTGGGATTTAATTGACTATTACACGATTAGAAGAAAATATATAAAGATTAGAAGAAATAAGGTACTCTAATATAATAAAATATGAATTGACTTACTGAAATTCTATTTTACTAATGTTAGCTTCACCATAACGTTTGAAAGAGCTGTCATTTTCAGGTGACTGTCTATGCTGCAAACAAATGACGATCGCAAAGCATGTTTTATAGTACCGTAAAGAATTTGCAGTTTGAAATTTTGGAAAACAAAGAAACAAATGGTAGGAAGATTATAAAAACAGATAAAGTACCTATAGATTAGAAGAAATAAAGTACTCTAATAAAATAAAATAAATATTAATTGACTTACTAAAATTCTATTTCACTAATGTTACCAAAACGTTTGAACGGAACCGCCATTTTCAATCGACTATTTATGCGGGAAACAAATTACGATCGAAAAAAGCATGTTTTATAATACCGTAAAGAATTTGCAATTTGAAATGTTGGCAAACAAAGAAACAAATGCTAGGGTAGTGACGAAAACAAACAAATGCTAGGAAGCGATAAAATTAAACAAATGCTAGGGAAGCGATAAAACTGTGCGATAAGCAGCCATGATTGGTTGAAAGACGTCCTTTCGTACCGTTTTATTAGTCAAAGGTAGTATGACGTAGTAAAAGTATAATAGTCGACATAACAATTGACTTTATCGTAAGGAGAATTATAATTCAAGTCAGTTACATAAGTGTGATTGAAAGTAATATTCTGCAATAAGTCAATTTCAACAAATGATATACTGATGAATGATTACGATAAACTTACAAACACGACAAAAATTGTCACTAATCGACTGTAGATAATTGAAGAAACAAATGACCGAATACTGAAGAAATGTATAGATTATACACATCCTAGAGACATTTACTTTAATAACTTCAACTACCTGAAATATATATTAAGACTGACAGAATAATATCCAAAGAAACCTTGCTAAAATTTGTTCAATATATACAGTAGCCTATATTTCAATTAAATTATTTCTAAAAAAACCAGCAGTAAAATAGTATTCTACAAACAATATCTATTTCATACTGCAAACACTCGGACATAATAGTCAGTTTTGGGGTAGAAATTAGGCAAATAGGTAAACAAGTTGCCTAAAATTTGTTGCATTAAGTATAATTTGTTTGGATGTAAATTATATTTTTCTTAAATGCAAAAATAAGTCAGTTACGAATAATTAATAAATTATACCTCGCTAATAATCAAATATTAGCAATATTAATATTTTGTTCATCATGAGTAGACTTCACATTAATTATCTACATACTCTATTGCTAAACACAAAAAATAAGTTTTAAGCACTAACAAGGACGATTAACAGTGATATATTTTGAACAAAAATATCATTATATTAATTGGATTACAAAAAAATAATACAATCACGGTTCTGTCTTAAATTGTTATTGCCATGTAATGTAGGATTACAGTTGAAACAGTTTTATAAATATATTTAAAAAGTGGAAACTATGGTCCGTCCCAGATCTGTAGAGTAACTTCACGCATATGTGGGCGGAGTCTATCTGTGCCGAAGTGTATTGCGGGCAGCATCAGCTCGAGGCCGCTAAGGGGTAGGATGCTCGTGGAAGAAGGTAAAGTAGAGTTCAGATAGAAATGTTCCAATCCCTGCAACCAATGCCTCCCCCCACAGCGATCATTGGCCCTAGCCCTCCCACATACCACTTGCGCAGAGGTCTTGTTTCGTCTTTCTACTTTGCAGATATCTAGGTCGGCCTATAGTGTCTATTAAATGAAACGGTAATAAATACTGGAAACAAAATCAGATTTGTAATTAATATACTCCATATTCCTATTTACGATTCATTTTACAAATTTACAACCATACATTCATACGTAAAATAAAATGAAAAAATGAATATGCTAATGTAACAAATTGATCATTTCTTATTCATTCCTCAGAAAATTAAAAAAACAACTAAATCGTCAATAAAGAGGAACGATAATTTAATCATATTCTACATAGGTTGAAGAAATTTGAGAAATAAACATTTTCATACATAATTAAATATTTTAAATTCAATAATTCTGATCCTATCACATGTATAAATTTGGAAAGTTTCATTATGATGTAAGATAATATATAGTAATTTTACATTGCATTTTAGAACCATTATGCAATTTTATTACGAACTATACAGTATAACTATAAAGACTGACATTCGAATTATTTATTTATTTACCATAACTTGCTCAAATCAGAGGCTGCCATTAGACAAAGGATACAAAACAAAAAAGGAACAAAAAACCGACAATGAAAGATAACAAAGTAAGAAAAATGACAAACAAACAAACAAACAAACAAAAGAAGTTAACAGAGTAGGAAAATTGACAAACAATTCAGCACATTCAATATATTTAGGCAATTCGGTGAGGATCTGACAGTTGTTATTCCATTTCAGCTTACGAAATTGAAACTAAAATATTCTGATTTATAGTTCCATTTTATAATTTCTACATAAAACTAACCAAGGGAGTTTCTGACGTTTTGTTATCACACACTAATTTTTCGCTGTAACCTAAAGGTGAAAGCGGAACAGATAACCAGCAGTGATATTTTAATAATAATATTTAAGGCACTTCTACAGTGATTTATTAATCTTGCAGCAACTAATAATTTCTAGAGTTTAGATTTTTAAAGCCTTTAACACACTAATCTAATGATAGAACATAAAATGTATACCTCTGACTTACAAATCACTTAACCAGCATCACTTCTGGAAGAGAACCTCGAACGATCTAGTCCACATTTGGATCCGTTATACTCTCATGACCCGTGCAAGAGGACAATGGACAAAACAAAACAGACTGACGTATAGTAGAGTTTAAATATTTATTTATTTATTGCATTATTTATTTTGATACTTGTTTTGCGTGTAATATGTTTTATTATGTAACATTTAAGTCAACTTTCATAACATAATAACTATACATTGCATGAAGTTATAGATTATCTTACATTTGTACTGTACCAGACCAAAATATAGCAAGTACATGACAAAGGAGGACGGAGTACTTTTCAGCTAACTATTATTTGTGACTTTGCTAACCATGACAGTGATACATTACTCACGGAAGATGTTATTATGTAAGTAAATGTAATTCAGTAAATACTATGTATTTTCTCACATGACAATTTCTTGTAAATGTACGAATATGTACTATATTGTAATGGATAGAAAATTTTTATTATGTGTTCTATACTGTTTATTAATGATAATATTAGCCTATATTGCTAAGAGAAAAATTTTTCTTGTCTGTACTGTAACTTATGTGTGTTTTAAAAGTTTAAATAATATTTATTTTTTCTATACACTTTAATTGAAATTCTGTAAAACATATTGTGAAGGATTAAATAATGTAGTAATATTTTATTAATAAAATCTAATTAAATGTGCTCCTGTAATAATGGAAATTGAGGTTAGTTTTTTTACTGAGTTCAGCCATAATTCATAATCTGAAACCTGGCTTTATAATAGCCTATTTTTCAATAATTTTATGAAGATACCACAAATACATTTTAACTTGTCCAGAATTCCAAGGTTTTCCTCCTTTTCTTTCAAAACCCAAACTACATTATTATTATTATTATTATTATTATTATTATTATTATTATTATTATTATTAAATAAACTTGTTTAACTAAAGTTATGTACTTTAAAATAAAGTGAAACGTGATATCCATATTTATAAAAATATAACAAACTGACAGAGAAAGGATGGACATGATAACTGTACGAAATAATGTCGTTACTTTTAGAATTTACAAATTTCGCTCTGCATGATATTTATTAATGAAGACGAGGAACTTGATAGGTGTAGCATCGCCCAGGACTATGAAATTCATCCTAAACTGAGCGATAAAGAGAAATTCCAAAATCACTTTAGTCATAGTCGATTAATACCGCCTACGCAGAATCTTGAGTGAAATGTAATAATAATAATAATAATAATAATTATTATTATTATTATTATTATTATTATTAATATTATTATTATTATTATTAGTATTATTATTATTATTTATTTATTTATACTGGCAGAGTTAAGGCCATAGGGCTTTCTCTTACACTCTACTAGGTCACAAAGTAAATGTACAATTATTAAAGCTTAATGAATCAACAAGAAAAATTATTATTGTCCACAGTTCTAATGTTAAATATCTTTACGATCTGAAAATGTAAGGGAGGAGAGGAAAACTAACGTTAATCTATACTGAAGTTATTAATTTAATTATTTTAGGTAGAGTAATTATTTTTCTTAATGTCACTGTACTCAAAAACACCACTCTTCTTCCTTTTTTATATAATTTTAACTGTTTAATTTTATATCAAAATAATTTATTTTGTTTCATTTATTTTTTCAAATATTATTTAACAGTGTTTACGTTACATAATTGAGAAAATAGGAAATAAACTTGAATGCAATCACACAATGTCTGAATAAATAGTTTCAGAATTAAAATTAACTCAAGTCTCACACAAAAAAGTAACATGCTTATACCCAGCTATAGCATTTGCTGATAACACGTAAAGACTCACCTAATTTGTAGTTCTCTGTAAATTTTTTAATTTAAAATATTGCAATTAAGTCATAGGTTGACAAGAAGTTCGTGCATTATCTTATATCTTATATAAAATGCTATGTATCCACAAGAATAAAATATAAACGACGATACACGAATGGTAGTAAGTAGGCCTACATATGCACACAGCTTAACAGACAATGGATCAAAGTTTTAAAATAATTATCTCTTTACATTAAAATACGAACAATGTCAAATAGTTTGTAATGTTATGATAATGAGTGAGCCTAGAAAAAGCAATAAGTTAATACGTCGTATGTTAGAATAATTTTAATTATAAGATACATATCCTACTGAACATATTTCAATTCCATATGAATTATCATTATAATGTTAATAATTAGCTTATTAGTTGGGCATAAACACTGAAATTTGAATGAGATATATAGGCCTATATCGTTAATCTGGTTCATTTACCATATTAGGCCTAATATTAATAATAATAATAATAATAATAATAATAATGATTTATTTAACCTGGCAGAGTTAAGGCCATACGGCCTTCTCTAACACTCAACCAGGAGTAAAGACTGCGTTACAAAAACACTACAAATTTACAAATTACACTACAATTTTACACACAAAATTGAATAAGATAATAATAATAATAAAAAATAAACAACAAATAAGAAGAAATCCGACATAATATATAACATACAGAAAGAAAGAAAAAAGCATAATAATATGTGAACAGCAGGTCAAAATAAATGAGGCATACAAAAAAAAAAGACAATTATTCATAATAATAATAATAATAATAAAATAAGAATAGTAATAATGATGATGATAATAATAATAATAATAATAATAATAATAGTAATAAAATAGTGCAGTACAAAGTATACAGTGAATACAATATTTCTAAATAAACACAATAAGGAAAATTAAGATTATATATAGCTCAACTTATCACATTAGAGATATAACATTATCGGAAAATATGAAAACAAAAATATAAAATAAGTTGAATTCATTAGAACATAAAAAAATGTGAAAACGTGGAAACATGCAATACAACTCTTGTCATAATAGTAAGTTAGTTTGGCAACTCGTCATAAGATAATTTTCTAACTTTGATTTGAAAGAATTCAATGTTCGGCAGCCCTTGACTTCAGGCGGCAGAGAGTTCCAGTGACGAGAGGTAGCAACAGTGAAGGATGAGGAATACAGAGACGATGCGTGAAGTGGAATTTCTAGCGTGTTATCGCGTTGTGATCGAGTATTAATATTATGATAGCGAGAGAGAGTATGAAATCGAGCGAATAAATAATAGGGGGATGAAGAGTGCATAATTCGATATAAGAGAGAAAGTGAGTGCAGATTTCTCCTCTCATGTAACCTAAGCCATGATAACTTCTTGAAAGAAGGTGAGATATGATCATAGTATCGAACATTACAAATGAAGCGGACGCACGCGTTATGAACACGCTGTAGTTTCTGAGCGGAATCAATCCTGAGATCACTGAACAAAACGTCGCAATAATCGAAGTGAGGTAGAATGAGTGTCTGTACCAGCGTCTGTTTTAATTTAGATGGATAATGATACAATCTTTTTAGTGAATGGAGAATAGAGAATGCCTTCTTACATGTATATTTAATATGCGTATCCCAATTGAGATTAGATTCGAAATGTACTCCGAGATTTTTGACGGTAGAGCTAAACGGGATGATTGTTTTATTCAGTTTCACAGGCGGAATATTCAGGTCGTTGACTTCAGGAATTAATCTACGGTTCGCGAACAGAATAGCCTGTGATTTACATGCGTTTAGGTTAAGCCCAAATTGTTGAGACCAGGAAGAGATGGAATCAAGATCTTCATTCAGACTATTAATGCTAATATTATAAAAATTAAACACAAGAATTTTTTAGCACTCTAATCACCTCATAAATTGTGTGCTATAGACATTATTATTGATATTTAATAGAGATAAAATAGAATACGATAGCATAGGATAAAATAAAACTAACAGAATATAGAGATATAATAATTATACAGAATATCGAGTATCCGCTGGTTAGGTTATTCGGAAACATCCGAAACTGGTCGAACTGTTCCCGGCGTAGTCAAGTCGGTCGCTACGATTTATCCTAGCTGATTACCCATGAATTATGCGAAGTGTTAAACGATAGATGATTAATGACAAAAGCGTGTGGCCTCCTAGATCCCCGGACTTTAATCTTTGACTTTTATTTGTGGGCTACCCTTAAACACAAATTGTAAGGAAACAATCCACCTAACCAGGAAGAAAATATTCGTCAAACGATTTCTGCCGTACAGAAAAAATGAACTTTACGCACTTTCCCGCAATTTTTCCAGCGAGATTGACGCATGCTTAAGAGCAGAAGGGAACACTTCGATCTTCTGATGTAATGGTGAGTACTGTGCACAGATTGCATTTTTATTGCTTCTCAACTAATGGAAAAAAAAAAAAAAACAGAAAACATAACATCGCTACCTACATTGCTTTTATTGGCTGCAGGTAAAGTCTTTGATTCATTAAATTGAAAAATTCTTTGGTCTATATTCGTAGAACGAGGAATACCGAAATACCTAGTGAGAGCTGTACAGAGTTTATACAAAGATATGGTTATTAAAATGAAAACAAACAGTTCAAAATTTAGAGAAATTAACCAGGGAGTTAGACATGGGAGGCCTTTGTCACCTACTTTATTCAATTGATATATTGATGACGTCATAAGAAAGTGGCAAGCAGTTTTAAGTAAGAATTATACATATTTTAAACATAATTAACTTGAATAAAATATTGCTCACTGATGACCAAGCAATATTTGCCTCTTCAGAAGATAATTTACAGAAAGTAGTTTATCAATTGAATTCATTAGCTAAAGAATAAAACTTAGAAATACCAACACAGAAAACGAAATTTATTGGATTTAAAGGAACTGACCACATGAGAACTAAAATAGAATTGGAAGGGAAAATAATAGAGCAAGTTTTTAAGTTCAACTACTTTGGGTGCATAGTATCATATACAAAAGCAAATTATTTGGAAAACAAAATTGACAAATATCAGTGTTTGATTAGCACAATAAAAAAACTCACGAAAAAAGTACAAACAGATACAATATTGAAATTTTACTGTAAGACACAGTCCTCTGAATAAAATTGCCAAATTTATACTAGTTGAAATTCTTTTAACATCGGTTTATATTGCCAATAGATCACAATTCTCAGGAGCATAAATACTTGAACTATATCGTCATAATTTTAAACATAAATGAACATTTGAGTACGACAAAATATATTTTACTCATTTTCTAAAATTATGTACCACTGCAAATACAAATTCTTGCTTTCGGTTATGTTCTGTTCGAATGAACGCGCTACTGCACAAGCACGGACTGACCTAACGGTTGGTAGACATCTGTCGGAAGATTGTAGAACTATCAACCTGAAACAGTTCGAGATATTCTGCATAGATGGCTTTCGGAATATGAATTGATTACAAGGAAAAAGGGAAAGTATAGCCTTCGAATTATTATTCCTGGAAAATGTTAACACAATCACTTCTTTGGCGCAAGAAGTGATTCCCAAAACAATTTTCGCGTTTTAATAAGGTATACGAAGATTTATCAAACTTTTGTAAGAAAATATTTATATCAGTGAACTTTGTAAGAATCTTTGCGGAGCATCTTAACATATACGTTTGTTATTATATTGGCTTTGTACATCAATAAACATAACCCTTACACGAACGCCTTGTGTTATTACTTTTTAAAATTATGTGTTATAGTTAGGGAATAAAAATCTTAAATTTTGGTATAAAAGTTCGCTTAATTTCGGTGTTATTTCCTACAAAAAAAAAATCCGGTGTTATTTTACTTTAAAAACAATTACCGGTAGGCTATTTTTAATATGCGTCGTACAAAAAATATTGCTTCATATTTTTACAAAGACTAGAGGTCTGTACCAATGGAATCTTAACGTTAACGAAAGTTTTCTATAGACACCTCATGTTGTAGAGAGAAAATTGTGTAACAGTATCCAATTCTATGTGCGAATAATATAAACTAATACGCACTATAAAACATTCAGTCTTTTCCTACTCTCTTACTTAAAAATAAAATCACTCGAAATCCGGTTTGAATATTAGGTTTCAAAATTTAGTATTGAAATAGGGTTTGAATATTAGATTCGAAATTGTTTACATAATTATCAATCTTTAATCAATCAATCAATCAATCAATCAATCAACCAATCAAAAGACATTATGGAGCATGACAACTCCATGTCGATGTCACAAAAAGTTTAAACTCTATTCTGTGTTTTGCTAGTTCCTCCCAGTTGGTAATTCTCATTCCCATGAATTCCTTCTGAATTTCATCTTTCCATCTACTTCGGTGTCTTCCCAGTGGGCTTCTGTTGTTAAAGGTGTTCATATATATTAGTTTTGTGCTGCTGGAGTCAATCATACAAAATACTCTGTTCAATTTACTTCTGGTTCGTATTACATCTAAAATTGAAGGTTGATTATGAAGATTTGAATTCATTATGTCGAATTTTCCACTTGTTTTCAAGTGGATAAAAAATTGGACCAAAAATTTTCCTCAACACTTAGTTTTCAAAAACCATTAATTTGTGTTTTCCCTTGGTTAAAAAACGGGAAGATAATAATTTGTGAACAGCTTAAAAAGTTTTATTTGCATAATGTAGTCTGTTAAGTATTTTATATTCATATAGCATGTATGTAACATCCGCAAACATAAATTTCAGTAAGCTATGTTGTAATTCTTCATACGAGTTTTACGTTGGAAACCTAGTGTGCTTATCTGCTAACAGATGGCGCAGTAAGATGGCACTAGCATTAGTAATGAGAGCCAATTATTCGCCAATATTGTACAAATTTAAAAATAATATTAGAAATTGCAGGTATATGATTTTAATTTAATTTTCTTCTCTTCAGTCATAGTAAAGAACACTCACATCAACATAAATTTAAACTTGTATATACATAGCAAGGTTAATTAATTTAACATTTCAAATACATTAAATATACTGCACGGCATGGAATTCTTTACGCCTTATCATAAAGAATATCATCATCATCATCATCATCATCATCATCATCATCAGAAAGAGTACCCTGTAGATACAAATATTAGACGAGATATTTAAATAGAATGGTGAAGACATAGGTAGAAGGTAGGTAGGTAAGGAGGTAGGTAAGTAAGAAGGTAGGTAGCTAAGTAATTTTGCAGTTTTGGGTTATTTTACGACGCTGTACCAACATCTAGGTTATTTAGCGTCTGAATGACATGAAGGTGATAATGCCGGTGAAATGTGTCCGGGATCCAGCACCGAAAGTTACCCAGCATTTGCTCGTATTGGGTTGAGGGAAAACCCCAGAAAAAACCTCAACCAGGTAACTTGCCCCGACCGGGATTCGAACCCGGGCCACCTGGTTTCGCAGCCAGACGCGCTGACCGTTACTCCACAGGTGTGGACAGTACCGTATATGGCTGATTTTATAGATAGGTAGATAGTCGAAGACATTGGTTAAGTCGATAGCTAGACAGGTAGGCAGGGAGACACAGTAGTTTAAAACATAAGTAGAACGATAGCTAGAGAGATATACGGGCAGATAACTTAAGATATAGATAGGTAAATATCTTAAGACATATATAGCTTAAGACATACAATAAACAGAAAGGTACTTCAATGTATAGGTAAGTATGCAGCATAATAAATGGGTAGTTAAGCTGAAGACACAGTTGAAATAACAGGCAGGTAGTAAGTTGAAGGTAAAGGTAGATAACTGAAAAACAAGTAGACATATAGGTGAAGATACGGATAGGTGGAAGACTGAAGATATGGGTAGATTGGTAGCTAAGTAGGTAGCTGAAGATATAAATAGGCAGATAGTTGATAGTTGAAGACATACATACGTAGACAACTGAATAATATGTCGATGGACAGATAGCTGAAGATATAGGCAGATAAATCTGAAGTTATAGGTAGACAGGCCTAATAGTTGAACATAAATGTAGATAGGTATGTATATAGGAAGCTAAAATACTGGTAGCTATACAGCTGAAGACACAGGTACGTAGATATCTGAGTAATATACATAGCTAACTGAATTATAGAGTTAGGTAGCTGAAGATATTGGTATGTAGAAAACTGAAGATATAAATAAACAGGTAGCTGCAGATGTAGGTATCGTAGATAGCTGAAGCCATAGGTAGGTAGAGAGCTGAAGATATTGTATTATGTAGGTTGTAGGTAAGTGAAGATTTGAGTAGATATGCAGGCAATTAGAGGTGAGTAGATAGCTGGAAAGATAACCCTGTAAACAGAGACAGACAAGTAGGTGTTCAGACAGGCTTATATAGATGGATGACCTGATATACATAGACAGTCAGGGATATATATATACAGCGAGATAGGTAATAATAGCAGAGTAAATATTTTTATAATTCCAACATATTTTGAGACAATTTACTGTTGCTTAAAATATTTCAACTGTAAGCTCACATCACAATAACTCAGTGAGACCAATTATTTGTAACATACTGGACGAACGTTTTCATTAGTACGAATGCAATTAATTTGACTCTAATTCATGTTACATTCTTCGCTTGTAAATGCATTATTTCTTAAGTGGGAATTAGCATTGTGTTCTTCGCTTAAAAGTGCATTGTTCCTCAGTAACGCACACTGGATATTTTAATGTTTGTTTATTCCTAAACAACAACAATTACTATCAAGTATAAAGTACCATGCCCCCAACATCATTATTACATCTGTTGAATATAAAGCAAGCATTAAGTAACTGTATGTTGCATGACTGTAATAAAAATAATAAACATTGCCAGTTCACAAATTATTCTCTCAATTAATTAACAATGAACTTTATAACGCCAGACAATTGTGGGAATTAAACATTTAATTACAATGTTGTAATGAGACCCACTTCAGAACTGTGCATAAAATTACCCACACAAAGCCCTCAAGATGGATATCGTTTTGAGAAAAGCTTTTGTTCTCGTGTTTAATTAACCCTGAAGTGGTCACGCGCAATTCAGGCTCACAGAAGGTCGCGCAGCATCCAACAAAAGTCACTTTGTTTTTGGGAAATATATCTTAATTTAAATGTTATATTACATTTATAAAATTCAATTATTTTTAGATATTTCCGAAGATTGTGTAATATATCATATTTATATAGAAAGTAATTAACCAAATTAGTTAATAAAACAGTCAACTATCGTTATGCCCATCCATAATTTCGCTTTTCCCACAGATGAACCTAATAGTAGTATGAAGTCGTCCAGTAATGTCGGTATTTTTAAGTTTGGTGTTTTATAAGATTTTAATGATTTTCTTTTCTTGGGCAATGCAATTTACAGGACGCTGTGATTATTATTGCGTATTGTGAGCATGTGACAGTCCAACATTTTTAATGCAAAAAATATAAAGTGGAAGTGATGAAATTTGAGATTAGAGTCCTTCTTAAGCAATAATAAAGCTTCGGCCGTGGCTCGAAGAATATGTGAAGCCGAGGGTAAAAGTGTCGTTAGTGAGCATATAGCACAACAATGGATTCAGCGTTTCAATAATGAAGGATATATTGAAGAATTAAAACGTCCTGGAAGACGTAAAGCAGGGATGTCAAAACCCTGCACATTGTGCAGTCGCGCACATTGTGCACTGGCCTCTGTGCAATGTGCAGTTCCTATTCCCCTATCTGGAGGGAGCGAATCGTCTTGGAGGGGAACGGGACAGAGTTATACAGTACCTATAGTAGCAGATCGGCTTTTGTTTCAGTAACACAGATCAGTACGGGTGCTCATTGAGCTGTGATTGTGAATGCGTTATGGAAAATAAAGTGAGGAGTCCACAGATATAACGAAGAAGAGAAATCACGAATCATATAACGTAACTGTTATGATATTTTCCTCAGCCAGCAGTAATTATTTTAAAATGAAATGCTTTCATCATATCATGTGGACCTAATAGTGATATGAGAATTTAAATCATATTAGTAAAGTTCTCAAAATATGATATTCGCCAGCTCTTATTTCTTAATTAGTACTCTCACGGTAAGACAAACATGACAATGATGTTTTGGAGTCTGTACTAACACAGACATCAATGGTTAGACGACTTACAACTTTTATTTGATAAGCTGATAAGTGATGAGAATACTGAGTGAGGAATACATGTGAAGCTGTTGAGGTTGTAAGGGAACGAAGAAAGCAACTATTTGCATGGCGGAAAATTTTTCTGGAAAAATATATCATGGCGAATTTTCCATCTCACGTTACAATATTATGTCAATACACTTACGTTAATAAATCTTTAAATCTGACATAAAGAAAATGTCCTCGCTTCACAGCTTGTGAAGTACTCTTTTAACTCATTTCAGTAACGCTCCCAACTTGCTGACTCTTGCTCTCAACGTTTTCCAAATAAATTTGTGTAAATTTAAATTCAAGCTTAATTTATCCAATTTATTAATAATAATGTGAATTTATATTAACACATAGCAAGGAAATGATTCCAGTGTAAAAGCCTCTTAATGTCCTATTGCATGTGATTGAGAGTAAAATATTTTCTTTAACATTTGTGCACCAATGGACCCAATAATGCTTGAGGAACAATGACAAGTATTACTTTGAAATAATCAGTACCTACTACGTAAAATGAAATATTGTGTTCGTTTTTTGTTGTTTCGAAATTACTGCAATATTTATATTTTCTTCAAATAGGCCTACTATATACAAATCATGTAAATAAATTATTCTTTACAAACGACTGCATTGTGAATTGTAACTGAGTAAGTCTATTGTTTCTTGTGTTACAATTATTGTCAAATATAGACACTGACAATAATTGCGTTTTTTCCTTCTGCTAAGTATGTTTATAATGTCCAAATGTCAATTTAATTGAACACTAGAAGCGCAGAATAGATTCTTGTACACCCCTCCCGCTAAGAACTGGTAAGAGCAACACGTGAATGACGCAAGCTGCACAGACCGGCGTTCCGCGCACATACACTGCACTTTCAGTGTCTGATTTCTGACATGCCTGGAGTAAAGTATTGAATATTGAGAATAGACGTAGAGATTTGGAAGAAAATTCACAAAAAAGTAGTCTACTCGTAGGTTGTCAGAAGAAATTATTTATTCAAAAGATACAATACACCGCCACATTAAAGCGCTTAGAAAATCATACACAAGTTGTAAATCTGTACGCCTAACTCATGAAATGGCAGCTGAACGGCTCAGAGCAGAGTGGACATCTGTCGTCGACTCATCGCTAATCCTATGGATGACAGATGTATCAGAATTGTCACACATGATGAAAATGGATATATTACCACAATTTTGATATCACAAAACAGTGGATCGATCCTCGTCAGCCTACCAAAGTCGTCGTTAAATAAAATAAGTTTGGCTCTAAAGTGATTTCATGTCTCGTGAAATTTTGAAGGTGTGATTCACTAGCTGTTCCAAACGGGTGTGCAGTGGATGGGAATATTTTTATTTATTAACAGCTGGAACAAATTCAAGAAGTTTTGAGAGGGAGGTACACTGGCGTTCAAAGATATCTGACCTACAATTTTCTGATCGTGTAAGCGAACTTTGTAAACACGGGATAAGTCGGAACCAAAGATATAACAATTGCACAAACTTTTAAATAGTTCCGCTAGTTCTCAATAGGTGACACTTTTATTGAGACGGGTAAAAAAATGTCGGAGAAAATGATGATGTAGATCAAGTATAAATTATTCTCATAATTGACAGTATCAGCAGTTTCCAGCTAAACCCAGTGCTTTTTACAATCATTAGAGGGGGTTGATATTTTGAATTCTATGATGCGGGTATATTTATGTAGTCTACTATTGGCAACACGGACTGTCATCTTCACCATCTATTCATAGAAGTAATAACTAAAGAAGCCACATTTAAACAAACAAATTATCGACCATTATCGACTAGTAGGAGTCAGGTATTTTTGAACGTCAGTGTACCCAGCATTAGTTAATCGAAATAAGTTTATCTTGCAACAGTACAATGCGAGACTCCATACCGCCGGAACAATCATGAAAAAATCTGAAAACTGGAAGGAATCAAACTGCCACTACACTCGACATATAGTCCTTATCTTGCGTCATCAGATTACCATCTGTTTCGATTCATGTCCCACTTCCTGCGTACAAGAAATTTCCAAAACTTGGAAGCTTTTGAAGTGGGTATCACCCAATTCTTCGCATCAAAAACCAGAAAGTGATACCGTCGCGGGATAACAAACTTTGCTGAAAGGTAGTTCAAGACCATAAAATCTAATGTCAATCAGATCAATTTCTTGTCACAACATACTCCAACTACAATGTTACTCCAAAACCGACATTACTTAAGAGACAGTAGGTCTAGCTGTAATTTCAGTACTTTTTTTTTACTTGGTTATTTAACGACGCTGTATCAACTACGAGGTTATTTAGCGTCGATGGAATTGCTGATAGCGAAATAGTATTTGGCGAGATGAGGCCGAGGATTCACCATAGATTACCTGACATTTACCTTATGGTTGGGGAAAACCTCGGAAAAAACCCAAACCAGGTAATCAGCTCAAGTGGGAATAGAACCCGTGCCCGAACGCAACTCCGGATCGGCAGAAGAGCGCCTTAGCCGACTGATCTACACCGATGGCTAAATTTTAGTAGTAATAGTAATAAGTTTATAGGGTAGTACGTTACCGTATTTACGCGAATCTAATGAGCACTTTTTTCAACTGAATTTAGTCTCCAAAATCGAGGTGCGCAATAGAATCGACGGTGTACTAGATTCGTATGCAAACTCGAAAATTCTCCTTATCTTTCTGCTTAGTTTCTGTGTGAGCTTCGGATCTTTTCGGGTCACCCCGTTGCTCGTCGTTTCTCAACGTTCCTCACTTAGAGCGTTTCCGTATTTTTGTAAGCATTGTTGTTCATACCTGTAAAAATTTCAAAGTGAGTTGTATTTGATCAGAAGATGGAAGACAAAAAGCGAAGGGTGTCGTGTCGTATGAAGCAAGCTTCAAATAAAATATATTTTATGCAGAACACCTTGGAAACAGACAAGCTGCAAGAGAATTCGGTGTAGCAGCTGTGCATTATATTCGCCAGTAAACATTTTTTTTATTTCAAGCCTTTAAAAATTGAGGTGCGCATTAAATTCGATGGCGCATTAGAATCGAATAAATACTGTATAATATTTTATTTAACGATGTTTTCGAGAACACAAATTATGTATCATTAAATTCGACTTTTGCGTAAAATAGTCGACAAATTTTATCTAGTACCCTCTAACAGGTACAGGATTCTTTTACCTGCACTAAGTCTACGACAAGGCACCCATAGCTTTATGTTCCTTCCGAAGGTGCAATGCTAAGGATTCTAGGCATTCTACTCTTGTATTAAGAGGATAGCATTAAAATCACAGAGAACGACCGTCATATCATATAAAAGAACCTTCACTGTTATGAAGAGGAAGAATTCGAATTTTGATCCATTCTTTGAGAATGTAGTCCAGGTTTTGCAGTGTACAAGCCTTAATCTGTTTTCTAACTAAACGTCTACTATCAGAGACGCAACGACCGGACAAGGTTATGGCTTGAACGTGTTGGGCGGAATGAGCTTGTAGACCAGAAGTGTCCGCTGCAGGAATTACTATTGTATTTATGAAATTCATTCACGTGCACTTGTGTTTGCCCCTAGACATCCAGGAGCCGACTGTGGCTGGACCGGTAATAAAATCCAATCTTGGGTCGTTAGAATGAGGTCGCTGTCCTGGTTTCACTTGCCTAAGAAGTAGTCTAGTGCTCAGAGGCAATGGCTGCGTCCATCATCTCTTTTCTCAATTTTCAGAACTCGATGCGTTTAGAGCTATGCTTTCTCCAGTGCTGGTACTGTCTACCACTCGCTGCTGGTCAGGGGATAATTGCTTCCTTATACAGCTAGCTGAAATGACCGTCTTAACCTCTTTTAATCCACGGGAGGACTTTCTCTAAGGACCTAGTGAGTAAAACGTATACAAGTCTCTAATATCAGTTTCTGTTTCTAGTATTAAATGTTTTCCCAGTTTAAGAAACATTATATTCTTCTGAGAATTCAGTAACAGAGTGTAGATTTACAATTAAAAGGTATACAAGTCCTAATATCAGTTTCTGTTTCTAGTATTAAATGTTCTCCCAGTTTAAGAATCATTATATTTTTCTCAGAGTTGAGTAACAGAGTGTAGATTTACAAATAAAAGGTATACACGTCTCTAATATCAGTTTCTGTTTCTAGTATTAAATGTTCTCCCAGTTTAAGAATCATTATATTTTTCTCAGAGTGGAGTAACAGAGTGTAGATTTACAATTAAAAGATATAAAAGTCCTAATATCAGTTTCTGTTTCTAGTATTAAATGTTCTCCCAGTTTAAGAATCATTATATTTTTCTCAGAGTTGAGTAACAGAGTGTAGATTTACAATTAAAAGATATACAAGTCCTAATATCAGTTTCTGTTTCTAGTATTAAATGTTCTCCCAGTTTAAGAATCATTATATTTTTCTCAGAGTTGAGTAACAGACTGTAGATTTACAATTAAAAGATATACAAGTCCTAATATCAGTTTCTGTTTCTAGTATTAAATGTTCTCCCAGTTTAAGAATCATTATATTTTTCTGAGTTGAGTAACAGACTGTAAATTTAAAATTAAAAGGTATACAAGTCTCTAATATCAGTTTATGTTTCTAGTGTTAAATGTTCTCCCAGTTTATGATTCATTATATTTTTCTCAGAGTTCAGTAACAGAGTGTAGATTTAAAATTAAAAGATATACAAGTCTCTAATATCAGTTTATATTTCTAGTATTAAATGTTCTCTCAGTTTAAGGATCATTATATTTTTCTCAGAGTTCAGTAACAGAGTGTATATTTACAATTAAATGGTATACAAGCCTCCAATATCAGTTCCTGTTTCTATAATTAGATGTTCTCCCAGTTTATGAAACATTATGTCCTTCTGATAGTTCAGTAATAGAGTGTAGATTTACAATTCTCCTTTTCTGACTGGAGTATTAGCCATTTTTTGTGAAAAAGGCAGCAGGTTTAGCTCTCATCCTGGAGTTGCGTACCTTTTTTATTGCATTTTTCAACATTTCTCATTATCTTATACTATCAAGAAACAATGACTGCTAGGGATGATAGATTTAACGAGGTGATGGTGGACAGTATTAGTAGAATGAAAGAGCACCTCGAGAAAAAACACCTGAAACGTGTGCTTTGTTAACCACAAATTCCAATCCGGACCCCCCAGATGAAACACCAACGAGGGAATGGGATCATTTTCTAATATTCTTCACCATCTTTCCCTGGACTTCAGGAGGATCTGAACCATTTCATTTTAGGAAACGTATTCTGTTTTTTTCTATCTTGTGTTGGGAATTAATATGGCCAATGTTTCAAGACGGTGTATATTTTGACGTAGAACTACGCCTTTCTTCTCACTAGGTACAAGGGAAGGGTAACTTGGGAAGACACAATTCTCACGTTATCGTAACCTTGGTTATCCTTGTATTCCCCTTGTTCTCGTTGTATTCTCTTTCTATTACCCTCGTTCTCTTTGCCTTTCTCGTGCTCTCCTTGTTC
Organism: Periplaneta americana; assembly: GCF_040183065.1. Classification (NCBI taxonomy): domain Eukaryota; kingdom Metazoa; phylum Arthropoda; class Insecta; order Blattodea; family Blattidae; genus Periplaneta; species Periplaneta americana. The sequence continues at coordinate 38,961,634 of NC_091120.1, read as the reverse complement.
TCCTTGTCGTCTCCTTTTCCATTCCGTTTTCTTTTTCTCCTTGTATTCCCTTTGTTTTCTTTTTATTCCCCAGTTCTCCTTGTATTCCTTTGTTCTCCTTATTCTTTCCTTGTCATCCCTGTATTTCTCTTATTCCGCTTGTGCTAACCTTATTTATTTTGTATTCTTTTTTTACTTGATTATTTTACGACGGTTTTTCAACTGCTATGGTTATCTATCGTCTGAATGAGACGAAAGTGATAATGCTAGCGAGATTAGTCCAGGGTTCAGCTCCGAAAGTTACCCAGCATTTGCTCTTAATTGGTTGAGGGAAAACCCCGGAAAAAACCTCAATCAGGTAACTTGTCCAAACCAGGATATGAACCCGGTCCCGCTCGTTTCATGGTTAGAAATGCTAACCGTTACTCCAAGGCGGTGGACTTGTTTTGTATTCCCCTTGTTCTTCTAGTATTCCTCTTATGTGATCATATCCTCCCTTAGTTCTATATAAAGATGTGCAGCATAGCAAGGCTGAACACTGTCGATTTGTTTGTTTTTTGGTTGTTTGGTCTTTTGCTTCTTGTTTGTTTATTTTTTGTCTGCCTGCCTGCCTGCCTGCCTGCCTGCCTCCCTATCTATCTATCTATCTATCTATCTATCTATCTATCTATCTATCTATCTATCTATCTATCTATCTATCTATCTATCTATCTATCTATCTATCTATCTATCTATCTATCTATCTATCTATCTATCTATCTATCTATCTATCTATCTATCTATCTATCTATCTATCTATCTATCTATCTATCTATCTATCTATCTATCTATCTATCTATCTATCTATCTATCTATCTATCTATCTATCTATCTATCTATCTATCTATCTATCTATCTATCTATCTATCTATCTATCTATCTATCTATCTATCTATCTATCTATCTATC